>NW_027436230.1:0-239704 GCF_964199755.1 Larus michahellis | reverse complement strand
AAACAGGAGAAGGTAGCGCACAAGTAGGGGAACTCAGAGCCGTCCTACTAGCTGCACAACGTGGGGCTACTTACATTTACACTGACTCATATGCTGTTTTTAAAGGAGCCACTGAATGGATTGGACACTGGGCAGCCAATGATTGGCAGGTGAATAGAGTCCCAATCTGGGAGACAGAGAGTTGGAAGCAACTGTTGGAAATGGGAGGACAGAGAACATTGCACGTTGGTTGGGTAAAAGGCCATGATCGTTCGAACTCGATCACTGCTCAATTCAACCAACAGGTAGATAGCCTCACGCGGTTGCAGCAAATTGACATTGTAGATGATGGTCGGGAATGGGAACGCTTACTCGAATGGTTACATATTAAGCGTGGCCATACAGGCCGTGCTGATCTGTATCAGGAAGGTCTAGCCCGGGGGTGGCCTGTGTCGGTTAAGCTGTGTGAACAAGTAGTAACCGCCTGTTCACAATGTCGCCTACGACTCAATAAAGATCATCCGAGTAAGGCGCCTCCTTTACACATTCGGGACAAGAAAACATTGTGGCATTCATGGCAAATTGATTATATTGGGCCCTTGAGATCATCAGGTGAGAAAAGATACGTCCTAGTCGGAGTGGAGATTATCTCTGGCCTCGCTATGGCCACCAGCTTCAAATCAGCTACCGGGAACAACACAGTGAAAGGCCTAAAAGGGTGGTTCAGCACACTTCCCCTTCCTGAGGAAATCCAAAGTGATAACGGTTCACACTTTACCGCTACAGTGGTACAAGATTGGGCCAAAGAAGAAGGGATTCGATGGGTATTTCATACTCCCTATTATCCTCAGGCTAATGGCATTGTTGAACGCACCAATGGATTGGTTAAGCGTTTTGCAAAAACTCATGAACCTGGTTGGCATTTGCCATTGGATGATGCCATCTATCAATTAAATAACAGATGGAGTGGAGATGGCTGTCCTAAAATGAAAGCTTTCTGTGTATCTGCTGATATCATCACTCCAAAAGTTCCCAATGAACCACGAAAATACCTGGGACAATTTCACCCTGGGCAACCTGTGTTAGTGAAAATGCCTCAAATTGGCACAGTACCAATGGTGTTAGCTACTCCCAAAAACCCCCATGCACGGGAAGCCAAAGACTGTTCAGGGAAGATACACCGGATCAGCACCCGGTGGATCTCGCCCTCTTTTTAACCCCGTCGGTCAAATGAGACCGAGCAGATTTTCTTTTCCTTTGTGTCTTACAGGAACCTCGGAAGAACTGTACGTGGACAGACGCATTGGCCTACGCTAACCTCGAGTGTCTCCAGGGAATCCTGACATTGATCCTGGCAATAATATTATTTTTGTTATGTATGGCCATCTGGAGGCCTAAATTTTAGAATGACGAATTGGCAGATGGAATTGATGCTATTCAGTTTTATCTTTTTACTCCCTGTTGTTTGTAGTCAAAGAGACCCAGAATGGCCGTGGTCTCAAGCTTATGTAAAACACAATGCGATGGCAGGAACAGGAAAAGGAAAATTGAGCCTGGCCACTGTAGTCCTACATGAAAATGAGGTGTTTTCAAAACATGAGATAGATCAAAGCATAGATAAAGTCGAACCTGACTCAACTCCACAGACTAGTCTGGTTCCACTGCCACTATCTGAAACCCCCGATAATGACACCTTATTGAGCGGACTTAAGAATCTGCCCCTTGATGATGAGCTTTGGGATAATGCACTGTCACGATACACTGCAAGCACTGAGACACTAGAAAACATGAGGGATTTAAATCTCTCCACTCTGGTTATACAAGGAAGTGAAGTATATTCCAGAGATAAATGGAGTTGGAAAGACTCACTCCAAATGGCTAAGCTTGAAGCCGTCCCAGGAAAGAAAATACAAATTAGCTGCCGAGTAATCAATGGGTCTGCTCACCATAGACCAACTGTAATTGAAACCATCCATGTAGACTCTACTAAACCGGACAAACATAACACTGATTGATTGTTACAAAATTATAGAGCCAAACTCAGATTGCTGGCACAACTTCACCTTTATCAAACCTATCATAGTATATTGTATTTGGGGCTACAGGGGCACGGAATTGTTATTTGAATTTATGATTGACTCAAATACATCTGAACCTGTTGAAATGAACCCAAAACCTACACCCCCACAAACTTTCAAGGGTGTAGCTACTCAGCCCTCCATTAGTCTAACTCCTTACACCTTTAACATTGGCCCTTATGCCATTAAACACACAGGTCAACAACAAATACCGTTTAACCCAACATATTCCCTCAAACGAGTAGAATTGTCAATGCAGATTAATATCTCTGCGATCAAACCCACCTGCTCACCATTCCTGAGTACATCTTATGCAGGATGGTCAGCATGGTTAGGCCGGCGAACTGTTGACACCTCACAACGACTGAAGAGAGAGGTGACTGGTATCTTAGGAACAGGACTGGGAGTCTTAAATAGTACAGATGCTGAGATACTTGCAAACAAACTAGTCACAACTACTAGTGATCTAGACAAATTAAAACATCCTCTACAGTCCTCTCTATCAGCATTGGGAAATCACCAATGGCTTTTATCGAATATATTGCCTCAGTGGGAGGAAACAGGTGAAAAAGACCATCAGCTGATCACAAATGCACTTGGTACAACCCAAAACAATGTTTCCTTGGCCCTTAGTTGTATCCAAGCCCAACTGTGGATGCAATCTATGACAGCCGCAATTATAAGGGAAGGTGAAGAAGGCACCTTGCCCACTGAAATTCGAAAAGTAATATGGGATAATGCAATTGAGTTTGAGAGAAAATTTCAATCCTGGTGGTATCTGGTTAATTTCACCTATGATCCCACTGAGAGCAAAGCCACAGCTTTTGTCTTAACGATACGCAATGCCTCAGTATACACCATATACCCAATCATCGCACTGGGGTTGAATCACCATGGAGCTATACTCCATCCGGTAGAGCATAGAGTGTGGGCACAACAAAACGAGAATAAATGGCAAACTGTTGATGTTGAAGCATGCATTTCACGAGATCAACAAGGATTCATTTGTGAGAGTAATACTCTCAAGGCACAAGACATTTGTCTTGACACCAACCAGAATGTTTGTCATTTTGAGATACAACCTGATGAAACCCCAGAAACTGTGCTTGTATATATTGGGAAAGGGTGTGTTTGCATGAGGTCTCCCTGTACTTTTGTATTCGTAGATGACATAGCAGTAGATATAAGTAATAACTCAAATCTTTGTGTTTGTAACTTTACTAACATCATTGGATGTGACTTCAGTTATTCAGCTCCTGTTACGTCTTTTCAATTGCTACAATCTAATTACACATTGATTCGAGATTTGCTGCCTACCCCTATCGGAATGAATCTCTCACTAGTGAGGAAGTTGCTACAACACGATGAATTGAAGCGATTGTTGAAAGAGGCCCAAGAAAATGGACAAAGAACTCTGATTACTGTCCATCATGATGTTGAAGAAATACACCATGTACTGGAAAGGGTCAAGAGAGACGGTGGACATGAACGGTGGGACACCCTCTTTGGATGGTCACCGACAGCTACAGGACTTTTTAACAAGATGCTCCATCCTGTTGTTGTTCTACTAGTACTCACTGTATTGTGCTTTGCTTTGACAATTGTTTTGCATGTTAGACTTTGGATTATGATGAAACGCTTAACTCGCTTAATCACCCCGCAAGAAGTATTTGCACTTGATATCCCTCGCCATAAGAGGACATGTGATATTCCCCATCAGTATTGATTATCGTGGAGCTTGAGTGACTGTAGTCACGGGGTGGATTATGTGGAATAATTACTAAATTGGCCAAGAATACAAAAATACAGCATTGTTCACACATTAAGGAAAGTCATAAAATCAAGAGGCTTCTGAGGTAGAATACAGCCACAGCTAGCACACGAAGAATGCAACATCTGTGATTCCCTGCGCGAGGTTGTTTGCGAAACTACACGAGGGATGGAACGGAACACGCTTGTTCCGTGGCCTTCCCTTGTGACGAATAGCAGATATGGGGACGAGATGGTACTACGGAACTGATAAGCGGCCTACACGCTACCCGAGCCAACCTTTCGTCAAATGTTGATGAAATGCTGTCCTTTTGTGCGAACTTTGCTCACCACAATGTACCAAAACACACCTCCATCCCGGAGGCTATCCGCCCCCGAGGTGTGAACACTCCTCCTTGAATACATTAATCATAATAAAAGTATGTATGACTAAAGTCACTCAAACTCCACTTTGAAGATAAAAAAATAATATAAAAATAGCCCAAGAGAGAGGGGATGTCAGGGAAGACACCATCGCGAAGAATTCCACCGCTGATTTCCGGGATCAGTCGACGGGCTGAGCCTTTCTTCCCCCCCATAGGGACGCCTTTGGGTAAGACTTCGATTACACCGAGCGCTTTCTCGGGGACTTAGAAATTTCTCTAGAGAATCTCTACCCTACGTTTATAGCCAGGCTGTATCGTTTATAATTTTGTCGCGCGTTTGTATACTTAGCAATATCTTTATTTGCACGTGCTTTGCAGACAGTGTATTTATCACCGGCAATCCTAAAGAACCTGTATATCTGTTGTTTAAATAAACTGCACTGTTTAAGTAGCTAGTCGTTCCGCTTTCTCACTGAACGCGACCAAAACTACAGAGAGGCCGTGCTAGTTCAGGAGCACGACTAGACTGAAGGTGCAGTCCACTATTAGTGTATCCAAATCGTAGTAGTTTAATACATATTAAACGCGATTGGACTGATAGTGCTGAATTGGGCATCACTCAGAATTTAAACCTAGCCGCACCTAGCCTCCCACCTCGGTGAGGAGTGTTAGAACGCAAGGGGGTTTATCTTCTGCCAAAACCGCTTGGCCCCGTTTCACGCAACAGAATTTGGCGTAGTCGGCAGGATTGCCATGGATAAACTGCTGCAAAAATATGATTGTGCCCCTTCCCAGGCTGGGAAGGAGTGGGCCCAAAAATTTTGGAAGGATGAAGAGAAAGTGGTGGAACGTATTGAAGAGTGTCGGGTTTCACAGAAGCTCAGAGCGGGGAAAGGCAAGGGTGTGATTTGTGCTGCGTTAGGCGCCTGTTTATCTTGTGCACAACAAGAAGCTAGAGAAACCCCTGCTCCTAATCTGATTTCAGCTGTAGAATATGCAACCCTGAAATCGGAGAATGAGGTGCTGAAGTCATCATTAGCCTTGCAAAAGGAGACAGGAGAAAAATTAAGAACTCACGTCGATAAGCTTGTGAGTGAGAATGAATGTTTAGGAAACCAGAATGCTCAACTTAAAATATTATTAGAAAGGGTGACTGGGCTCTTAGATAAAATGCAGCCCTCGACCCAGGTCCAACAGATTCGTAAGTTAATGTGTTATCCAAATTCCGGAACCCAGACCGGAGATTTTTTGTCTAATAGTGAGGATGACGAAGAAGATGAGGAGGAAAGGACTTTTGCTTTGAAATCCCAAGTTTTTCCTTTACGTCCTCTGGTTAAAACTGAAGCTGCGGTTGATGACGATGATGAAATTCACACCACTGTGCGTACCGTTCCACGGACACCAACCGAGTTAACAAAAATAAGGGAGAAATATTCGAGGCGACCAGAAGAGTCAGCTGTTGAGTACGTGTGGCGAGTTTCTTCTGAAGGGGGGGACAGAATTATGCTGAGTGAGGAAGAAGCAGGAGACTCTTGGGGACCAGGAGTGTTTTTAACCACTATGCCTGGGGATCATAATTATTCCCTAACTGCTCGAGCAGCCTATTGGGCAGGGGGTATGGATCCGCGAGAGAGGGGGGAGCCGTTAGAGATTAGAGCTACAGGCTACTCTGATCTGTTTGTGGCTGTACGGAAAGCAGCTTGTCTGCAAGCCATGTATGACAGAGAGGAATTTCGGAAATCCCCAATGTCAGCCCCTATCGACCCCGATCGATTAGCCCCTCTCATCCGTGGTCTTCCCGATTGCCTGAAACCGTTCCTTGTTCGTACTCAAGATCGTATACGAGAGGCTCGGGGTGCTCATAGGCGGGGCCGTCGTCACTACATGCCCACCTGGAATGAATATGTACAGGAAATAGATCAATATGGGCGCCGAATGGGCTGGGCCAGCCTAACTAGTGAGAAATCCTCCGAACACCCCCGAAAGGTTCGCCAAGTCCGAACTCACACTAAAAACCCTAAATCGGAGGAAAGGTTTAAGCCTGATAAGGACCGGAATGAGTTGTGGCGTAAAGCCCTACAATTAGGGGTGCCCCGACAATTCTTGCACGGTGTCCCTACGGGAGACCTCCGTACACTAGTCCAATCTCTAACTAGAAAGAATAATGTGGCTGGGGAGAAAAGTCTAACCAGAGAATCCCCAAGTCGTGAGAAAATTGTGCCTTCTGCACCGGAACGTAACTTGATTGATTTGACAGAGTCCCAGCCAAAAAACTCCTATCCCCGGGGAGGGCAGTGAGCCACCCTGTCCGGCAGGTACTAGCAATTCAATGGCTCTCTCATAAAGACTCCGAACCCGTTATTATCATTCCTGTTGGACCCCGGAAGATATTGGTAAATTTTATTATTGATACTGGAGCCCAAATGTCTGCAATCACTAACGAAACAGCACAACTTCTAGGTATAAATCCCACCCGACGCAGAGTCAACTTCACAGGAATTGATGGTGTGGTAAAAACATGCCCCACTGCAAAAATTAACCTCTGGTTGCCGGGAGAGCAGCGAATGACTAGGGCAGAAGTGTTAGTGGGTGCCTCACATTCTAACCTCCTAGGATTTGACGTGCTGCGTGGGCGAATGTGGAAATTCCCGGATGGAACTGTGTGGAGTTTTGCAGGACGCAAAAAAGGATTAGACGCAGTTAAACTGGGCCTATTAGAAACATCTATACCTTTGCCTCCCTCTAAAATTACCAACGTCCGACAGTACCCACTGCCTGCAGCTGCACTTGCAGGAGCAGACGGGGTGGTATCAGATTTAGAAAAAAGAAACATCATTAAGAGGACTCACTCGCCTTATAATTCACCGGTGTGGCCAGTAAAGAAACCAACCGGGCAATGGCGTTTCACAGTAGATTACCGAAAGTTAAACGCCAACACTGCACCCCTGACCGCTGCGGTTCCGAGTATCGCGGAAATTGTGACAATGATAAAAGGAGCTGCCCATCCTTGGATGGCTGCCTTAGATGTAAAAGACATGTTTTTTATGATTCCCCTCCTTGAGCAAGACAAAGCGCAGTTTGCATTCACGTGGAAAGGAGTCCAATATACCTTTAACCGACTTCCACAAGGATACAAACATTCCCCCACCATTGCTCATAATGCTTTAGCTAAAGCGCTATCAGAGATTCCTGTTTCACAGGGATGTACAGTATACCAATATATTGACGACATCTTAATAGGGGGGGAGAGAGCCAAGAAAGTGTACAAGACATGATGCAAAACATCCGAAAAACATTATCAGATTTGGGATTGGAAATTCCAGACTCAAAATGTCAGGGACCTGCACAGGAAGTTAAATTCCTGGGGGTCTGGTGGATTAAGGGAGCTGCTTCTGTCCCTCAGGATACCCTGAAAAAAATAGAACATGGACAGAATCCTTCCAGCACGAAGGAGTTACAGCAAGTTCTGGGAACTTTAAGTTATTGGCGTAAACACATCCCTGGCTTTTCCATCATTGCTCGCCCCCTTTATTGTTTGCTCAAAAAAGGTAAATCCTGGGAGTGGACTGAACAACATACTAATGCACTAGAATTGCTAATAAAAGAGCTAAGGTTATTCCAACAACTTGGCCCCATACATCCAACTGACCCTGTCCATGTAGAATGGGGGTTCAGCGAACATGGTTCTCATTGTAACTTATGGCAAAAGAGACCAGCAGGACCGGAGAGACCATTAGAATTTAGCTCTCACTCCTTTAATGATACTGAGAGCAGATATTCAGACCTAGAGAAGGGTTTACTGTCCCTGGTGCGAGCATTGCAACGAGCAGAGCAGATAAGGAGAGAACAGAGCGTGATTGTTCGGGGCCCTTTTCGTCTCCTAGATGTGGTCCGTAAAGGGACAGCACCGCCAGCCGGCATTGCCCAGAAACCCACAGTTCGAAAGTGGTATGCTTATTTAGAAGGCATTAATGATATCATGCCAATCTCTGAAGGTAGTATCAAAGTATCCAAGCTCCAGAAGGATATAGATGGTGCCCTATTGTTCCAATCCCCACCAAACAGACCATCTCCAATCCAAGAAGCACCTCCTCTGAAAGAAGGCAGTGATCTTACAGGAGTGTGGTTTACTGATGCGTCATCTCACCGTGAGAACAATAAGTGGAAATACAAGGCCGTAGCACTGGAAGTAGCAACGGGGGAAAGAGCAATTGAAACAGGAGAAGGTAGCGCACAAGTAGGGGAACTCAGAGCCGTCCTACTAGCTGCACAACGTGGGGCTACTTACATTTACACTGACTCATATGCTGTTTTTAAAGGAGCCACTGAATGGATTGGACACTGGGCAGCCAATGATTGGCAGGTGAATAGAGTCCCAATCTGGGAGACAGAGAGTTGGAAGCAACTGTTGGAAATGGGAGGACAGAGAACATTGCACGTTGGTTGGGTAAAAGGCCATGATCGTTCGAACTCGATCACTGCTCAATTCAACCAACAGGTAGATAGCCTCACGCGGTTGCAGCAAATTGACATTGTAGATGATGGTCGGGAATGGGAACGCTTACTCGAATGGTTACATATTAAGCGTGGCCATACAGGCCGTGCTGATCTGTATCAGGAAGGTCTAGCCCGGGGGTGGCCTGTGTCGGTTAAGCTGTGTGAACAAGTAGTAACCGCCTGTTCACAATGTCGCCTACGACTCAATAAAGATCATCCGAGTAAGGCGCCTCCTTTACACATTCGGGACAAGAAAACATTGTGGCATTCATGGCAAATTGATTATATTGGGCCCTTGAGATCATCAGGTGAGAAAAGATACGTCCTAGTCGGAGTGGAGATTATCTCTGGCCTCGCTATGGCCACCAGCTTCAAATCAGCTACCGGGAACAACACAGTGAAAGGCCTAAAAGGGTGGTTCAGCACACTTCCCCTTCCTGAGGAAATCCAAAGTGATAACGGTTCACACTTTACCGCTACAGTGGTACAAGATTGGGCCAAAGAAGAAGGGATTCGATGGGTATTTCATACTCCCTATTATCCTCAGGCTAATGGCATTGTTGAACGCACCAATGGATTGGTTAAGCGTTTTGCAAAAACTCATGAACCTGGTTGGCATTTGCCATTGGATGATGCCATCTATCAATTAAATAACAGATGGAGTGGAGATGGCTGTCCTAAAACGAAAGCTTTCTGTGTATCTGCTGATATCATCACTCCAAAAGTTCCCAATGAACCACGAAAATACCTGGGACAATTTCACCCTGGGCAACCTGTGTTAGTGAAAATGCCTCAAATTGGCACAGTACCAATGGTGTTAGCTACTCCCAAAAACCCCCATGCACGGGAAGCCAAAGACTGTTCAGGGAAGATACACCGGATCAGCACCCGGTGGATCTCGCCCTCTTTTTAACCCCGTCGGTCAAATGAGACCGAGCAGATTTTCTTTTCCTTTGTGTCTTACAGGAACCTCGGAAGAACTGTACGTGGACAGACGCATTGGCCTACGCTAACCTCGAGTGTCTCCAGGGAATCCTGACATTGATCCTGGCAATAATATTATTTTTGTTATGTATGGCCATCTGGAGGCCTAAATTTTAGAATGACGAATTGGCAGATGGAATTGATGCTATTCAGTTTTATCTTTTTACTCCCTGTTGTTTGTAGTCAAAGAGACCCAGAATGGCCGTGGTCTCAAGCTTATGTAAAACACAATGCGATGGCAGGAACAGGAAAAGGAAAATTGAGCCTGGCCACTGTAGTCCTACATGAAAATGAGGTGTTTTCAAAACATGAGATAGATCAAAGCATAGATAAAGTCGAACCTGACTCAACTCCACAGACTAGTCTGGTTCCACTGCCACTATCTGAAACCCCCGATAATGACACCTTATTGAGCGGACTTAAGAATCTGCCCCTTGATGATGAGCTTTGGGATAATGCACTGTCACGATACACTGCAAGCACTGAGACACTAGAAAACATGAGGGATTTAAATCTCTCCACTCTGGTCATACAAGGAAGTGAAGTATATTCCAGAGATAAATGGAGTTGGAAAGACTCACTCCAAATGGCTAAGCTTGAAGCCGTCCCAGGAAAGAAAATACAAATTAGCTGCCGAGTAATCAATGGGTCTGCTCACCATAGACCAACTGTAATTGAAACCATCCATGTAGACTCTACTAAACCGGACAAATATAACACTGATTGATTGTTACAAAATTATAGAGCCAAACTCAGATTGCTGGCACAACTTCACCTTTATCAAACCTATCATAGTATATTGTATTTGGGGCTACAGGGGCACGGAATTGTTATTTGAATTTATGATTGACTCAAATACATCTGAACCTGTTGAAATGAACCCAAAACCTACACCCCCACAAACTTTCAAGGGTGTAGCTACTCAGCCCTCCATTAGTCTAACTCCTTACACCTTTAACATTGGCCCTTATGCCATTAAACACACAGGTCAACAACAAATACCGTTTAACCCAACATATTCCCTCAAACGAGTAGAATTGTCAATGCAGATTAATATCTCTGCGATCAAACCCACCTGCTCACCATTCCTGAGTACATCTTATGCAGGATGGTCAGCATGGTTAGGCCGGCGAACTGTTGACACCTCACAACGACTGAAGAGAGAGGTGACTGGTATCTTAGGAACAGGACTGGGAGTCTTAAATAGTACAGATGCTGAGATACTTGCAAACAAACTAGTCACAACTACTAGTGATCTAGACAAATTAAAACATCCTCTACAGTCCTCTCTATCAGCATTGGGAAATCACCAATGGCTTTTATCGAATATATTGCCTCAGTGGGAGGAAACAGGTGAAAAAGACCATCAGCTGATCACAAATGCACTTGGTACAACCCAAAACAATGTTTCCTTGGCCCTTAGTTGTATCCAAGCCCAACTGTGGATGCAATCTATGACAGCCGCAATTATAAGGGAAGGTGAAGAAGGCACCTTGCCCACTGAAATTCGAAAAGTAATATGGGATAATGCAATTGAGTTTGAGAGAAAATTTCAGTCCTGGTGGTATCTGGTTAATTTCACCTATGATCCCACTGAGAGCAAAGCCACAGCTTTTGTCTTAACGATACGCAATGCCTCAGTATACACCATATACCCAATCATCGCACTGGGGTTGAATCACCATGGAGCTATACTCCATCCGGTAGAGCATAGAGTGTGGGCACAACAAAACGAGAATAAATGGCAAACTGTTGATGTTGAAGCATGCATTTCACGAGATCAACAAGGATTCATTTGTGAGAGTAATACTCTCAAGGCACAAGACATTTGTCTTGACACCAACCAGAATGTTTGTCATTTTGAGATACAACCTGATGAAACCCCAGAAACTGTGCTTGTATATATTGGGAAAGGGTGTGTTTGCATGAGGTCTCCCTGTACTTTTGTATTCGTAGATGACATAGCAGTAGATATAAGTAATAACTCAAATCTTTGTGTTTGTAACTTTACTAACATCATTGGATGTGACTTCAGTTATTCAGCTCCTGTTACGTCTTTTCAATTGCTACAATCTAATTACACATTGATTCGAGATTTGCTGCCTACCCCTATCGGAATGAATCTCTCACTAGTGAGGAAGTTGCTACAACACGATGAATTGAAGCGATTGTTGAAAGAGGCCCAAGAAAATGGACAAAGAACTCTGATTGCTGTCCATCATGATGTTGAAGAAATACACCATGTACTGGAAAGGGTCAAGAGAGACGGTGGACATGAATGGTGGGACACCCTCTTTGGATGGTCACCGACAGCTACAGGACTTTTTAACAAGATGCTCCATCCTGTTGTTGTTCTACTAGTACTCACTGTATTGTGCTTTGCTTTGACAATTGTTTTGCATGTTAGACTTTGGATTATGATGAAACGCTTAACTCGCTTAATCACCCCGCAAGAAGTATTTGCACTTGATATCCCTCGCCATAAGAGGACATGTGATATTCCCCATCAGTATTGATTATCGTGGAGCTTGAGTGACTGTAGTCACGGGGTGGATTATGTGGAATAATTACTAAATTGGCCAAGAATACAAAAATACAGCATTGTTCACACATTAAGGAAAGTCATAAAATCAAGAGGCTTCTGAGGTAGAATACAGCCACAGCTAGCACACGAAGAATGCAACATCTGTGATTCCCTGCGCGAGGTTGTTTGCGAAACTACACGAGGGATGGAACGGAACACGCTTGTTCCGTGGCCTTCCCTTGTGACGAATAGCAGATATGGGGACGAGATGGTACTACGGAACTGATAAGCGGCCTACACGCTACCCGAGCCAACCTTTCGTCAAATGTTGATGAAATGCTGTCCTTTTGTGCGAACTTTGCTCACCACAATGTACCAAAACACACCTCCATCCCGGAGGCTATCCGCCCCCGAGGTGTGAACACTCCTCCTTGAATACATTAATCATAATAAAAGTATGTATGACTAAAGTCACTCAAACTCCACTTTGAAGATAAAAAAATAATATAAAAATAGCCCAAGAGAGAGGGGATGTCAGGGAAGACACCATCGCGAAGAATTCCACCGCTGATTTCCGGGATCAGTCGACGGGCTGAGCCTTTCTTCCCCCCCATAGGGACGCCTTTGGGTAAGACTTCGATTACACCGAGCGCTTTCTCGGGGACTTAGAAATTTCTCTAGAGAATCTCTACCCTACGTTTATAGCCAGGCTGTATCGTTTATAATTTTGTCGCGCGTTTGTATACTTAGCAATATCTTTATTTGCACGTGCTTTGCAGACAGTGTATTTATCACCGGCAATCCTAAAGAACCTGTATATCTGTTGTTTAAATAAACTGCACTGTTTAAGTAGCTAGTCGTTCCGCTTTCTCACTGAACGCGACCAAAACTACAGAGAGGCCGTGCTAGTTCAGGAGCACGACTAGACTGAAGGTGCAGTCCACTATTAGTGTATCCAAATCGTAGTAGTTTAATACATATTAAACGCGATTGGACTGATAGTGCTGAATTGGGCATCACTCAGAATTTAAACCTAGCCGCACCTAGCCTCCCACCTCGGTGAGGAGTGTTAGAACGCAAGGGGGTTCATCTTCTGCCAAAACCGCTTGGCCCCGTTTCACGCAACAGAATTTGGCGTAGTCGGCAGGATTGCCATGGATAAACTGCTGCAAAAATATGATTGTGCCCCTTCCCAGGCTGGGAAGGAGTGGGCCCAAAAATTTTGGAAGGATGAAGAGAAAGTGGTGGAACGTATTGAAGAGTGTCGGGTTTCACAGAAGCTCAGAGCGGGGAAAGGCAAGGGTGTGATTTGTGCTGCGTTAGGCGCCTGTTTATCTTGTGCACAACAAGAAGCTAGAGAAACCCCTGCTCCTAATCTGATTTCAGCTGTAGAATATGCAACCCTGAAATCGGAGAATGAGGTGCTGAAGTCATCATTAGCCTTGCAAAAGGAGACAGGAGAAAAATTAAGAACTCACGTCGATAAGCTTGTGAGTGAGAATGAATGTTTAGGAAACCAGAATGCTCAACTTAAAATATTATTAGAAAGGGTGACTGGGCTCTTAGATAAAATGCAGCCCTCGACCCAGGTCCAACAGATTCGTAAGTTAATGTGTTATCCAAATTCCGGAACCCAGACCGGAGATTTTTTGTCTAATAGTGAGGATGACGAAGAAGATGAGGAGGAAAGGACTTTTACTTTGAAATCCCAAGTTTTTCCTTTACGTCCTCTGGTTAAAACTGAAGCTGCGGTTGATGACGATGATGAAATTCACACCACTGTGCGTACCGTTCCACGGACACCAACCGAGTTAACAAAAATAAGGGAGAAATATTCGAGGCGACCAGAAGAGTCAGCTGTTGAGTACGTGTGGCGAGTTTCTTCTGAAGGGGGGGACAGAATTATGCTGAGTGAGGAAGAAGCAGGAGACTCTTGGGGACCAGGAGTGTTTTTAACCACTATGCCTGGGGATCATAATTATTCCCTAACTGCTCGAGCAGCCTATTGGGCAGGGGGTATGGATCCGCGAGAGAGGGGGGAGCCGTTAGAGATTAGAGCTACAGGCTACTCTGATCTGTTTGCGGCTGTACGGAAAGCAGCTTGTCTGCAAGCCATGTATGACAGAGAGGAATTTCGGAAATCCCCAATGTCAGCCCCTATCGACCCCGATCGATTAGCCCCTCTCATCCGTGGTCTTCCCGATTGCCTGAAACCGTTCCTTGTTCGTACTCAAGATCGTATACGAGAGGCTCGGGGTGCTCATAGGCGGGGCCGTCGTCACTACATGCCCACCTGGAATGAATATGTACAGGAAATAGATCAATATGGGCGCCGAATGGGCTGGGCCAGCCTAACTAGTGAGAAATCCTCCGAACACCCCCGAAAGGTTCGCCAAGTCCGAACTCACACTAAAAACCCTAAATCGGAGGAAAGGTTTAAGCCTGATAAGGACCGGAATGAGTTGTGGCGTAAAGCCCTACAATTAGGGGTGCCCCGACAATTCTTGCACGGTGTCCCTACGGGAGACCTCCGTACACTAGTCCAATCTCTAACTAGAAAGAATAATGTGGCTGGGGAGAAAAGTCTAACCAGAGAATCCCCAAGTCGTGAGAAAATTGTGCCTTCTGCACCGGAACGTAACTTGATTGATTTGACAGAGTCCCAGCCAAAAAACTCCTATCCCCGGGGAGGGCAGTGAGCCACCCTGTCCGGCAGGTACTAGCAATTCAATGGCTCTCTCATAAAGACTCCGAACCCGTTATTATCATTCCTGTTGGACCCCGGAAGATATTGGTAAATTTTATTATTGATACTGGAGCCCAAATGTCTGCAATCACTAACGAAACAGCACAACTTCTAGGTATAAATCCCACCCGACGCAGAGTCAACTTCACAGGAATTGATGGTGTGGTAAAAACATGCCCCACTGCAAAAATTAACCTCTGGTTGCCGGGAGAGCAGCGAATGACTAGGGCAGAAGTGTTAGTGGGTGCCTCACATTCTAACCTCCTAGGATTTGACGTGCTGCGTGGGCGAATGTGGAAATTCCCGGATGGAACTGTGTGGAGTTTTGCAGGACGCAAAAAAGGATTAGACGCAGTTAAACTGGGCCTATTAGAAACATCTATACCTTTGCCTCCCTCTAAAATTACCAACGTCCGACAGTACCCACTGCCTGCAGCTGCACTTGCAGGAGCAGACGGGGTGGTATCAGATTTAGAAAAAAGAAACATCATTCAGAGGACTCACTCGCCTTATAATTCACCGGTGTGGCCAGTAAAGAAACCAACCGGGCAATGGCGTTTCACAGTAGATTACCGAAAGTTAAACGCCAACGCTGCACCCCTGACCGCTGCGGTTCCGAGTATCGCGGAAATTGTGACAATGATAAAAGGAGCTGCCCATCCTTGGATGGCTGCCTTAGATGTAAAAGACATGTTTTTTATGATTCCCCTCCTTGAGCAAGACAAAGCGCAGTTTGCATTCACGTGGAAAGGAGTCCAATATACCTTTAACCGACTTCCACAAGGATACAAACATTCCCCCACCATTGCTCATAATGCTTTAGCTAAAGCGCTATCAGAGATTCCTGTTTCACAGGGATGTACAGTATACCAATATATTGACGACATCTTAATAGGGGGGGAGAGAGCCAAGAAAGTGTACAAGACATGATGCAAAACATCCGAAAAACATTATCAGATTTGGGATTGGAAATTCCAGACTCAAAATGTCAGGGACCTGCACAGGAAGTTAAATTCCTGGGGGTCTGGTGGATTAAGGGAGCTGCTTCTGTCCCTCAGGATACCCTGAAAAAAATAGAACATGGACAGAATCCTTCCAGCACGAAGGAGTTACAGCAAGTTCTGGGAACTTTAAGTTATTGGCGTAAACACATCCCTGGCTTTTCCATCATTGCTCGCCCCCTTTATTGTTTGCTCAAAAAAGGTAAATCCTGGGAGTGGACTGAACAACATACTAATGCACTGGAATTGCTAATAAAAGAGCTAAGGTTATTCCAACAACTTGGCCCCATACATCCAACTGACCCTGTCCATGTAGAATGGGGGTCCAGCGAACATGGCTCTCATTGTAACTTATGGCAAAAGGGACCAGCAGGACCGGAGAGACCATTAGAATTTAGCTCTCACTCCTTTAATGATACTGAGAGCAGATATTCAGACCTAGAGAAGGGTTTACTGTCCCTGGTGCGAGCATTGCAACGAGCAGAGCAGATAAGGAGAGAACAGAGCGTGATTGTTCGGGGCCCTTTTCGTCTCCTAGATGTGGTCCGTAAAGGGACAGCACCACCAGCCGGCATTGCCCAGAAACCCACAGTTCGAAAGTGGTATGCTTATTTAGAAGGCATTAATGATATCATGCCAATCTCTGAAGGTAGTATCAAAGTATCCAAGCTCCAGAAGGATATAGATGGTGCCCTATTGTTCCAATCCCCACCAAACAGACCATCTCCAATCCAAGAAGCACCTCCTCTGAAAGAAGGCAGTGATCTTACAGGAGTGTGGTTTACTGATGCGTCATCTCACCGTGAGAACAATAAGTGGAAATACAAGGCCGTAGCACTGGAAGTAGCAACGGGGGAAAGAGCAATTGAAACAGGAGAAGGTAGCGCACAAGTAGGGGAACTCAGAGCCGTCCTACTAGCTGCACAACGTGGGGCTACTTACATTTACACTGACTCATATGCTGTTTTTAAAGGAGCCACTGAATGGATTGGACACTGGGCAGCCAATGATTGGCAGGTGAATAGAGTCCCAATCTGGGAGACAGAGAGTTGGAAGCAACTGTTGGAAATGGGAGGACAGAGAACATTGCACATTGGTTGGGTAAAAGGCCATGATCGTTCGAACTCGATCACTGCTCAATTCAACCAACAGGTAGATAGCCTCACGCGGTTGCAGCAAATTGACATTGTAGATGATGGTCGGGAATGGGAACGCTTACTCGAATGGTTACATATTAAGCGTGGCCATACAGGCCGTGCTGATCTGTATCAGGAAGGTCTAGCCCGGGGGTGGCCTGTGTCGGTTAAGCTGTGTGAACAAGTAGTAACCGCCTGTTCACAATGTCGCCTACGACTCAATAAAGATCATCCGAGTAAGGCGCCTCCTTTACACATTCGGGACAAGAAAACATTGTGGCATTCATGGCAAATTGATTATATTGGGCCCTTGAGATCATCAGGTGAGAAAAGATACGTCCTAGTCGGAGTGGAGATTATCTCTGGCCTCGCTATGGCCACCAGCTTCAAATCAGCTACCGGGAACAACACAGTGAAAGGCCTAAAAGGGTGGTTCAGCACACTTCCCCTTCCTGAGGAAATCCAAAGTGATAACGGTTCACACTTTACCGCTACAGTGGTACAAGATTGGGCCAAAGAAGAAGGGATTCGATGGGTATTTCATACTCCCTATTATCCTCAGGCTAATGGCATTGTTGAACGCACCAATGGATTGGTTAAGCGTTTTGCAAAAACTCATGAACCTGGTTGGCATTTGCGATTGGATGATGCCATCTATCAATTAAATAACAGATGGAGTGGAGATGGCTGTCCTAAAATGAAAGCTTTCTGTGTATCTGCTGATATCATCACTCCAAAAGTTCCCAATGAACCACGAAAATACCTGGGACAATTTCACCCTGGGCAACCTGTGTTAGTGAAAATGCCTCAAATTGGCACAGTACCAATGGTGTTAGCTACTCCCAAAAACCCCCATGCACGGGAAGCCAAAGACTGTTCAGGGAAGATACACCGGATCAGCACCCGGTGGATCTCGCCCTCTTTTTAACCCCGTCGGTCAAATGAGACCGAGCAGATTTTCTTTTCCTTTGTGTCTTACAGGAACCTCGGAAGAACTGTACGTGGACAGACGCATTGGCCTACGCTAACCTCGAGTGTCTCCAGGGAATCCTGACATTGATCCTGGCAATAATATTATTTTTGTTATGTATGGCCATCTGGAGGCCTAAATTTTAGAATGACGAATTGGCAGATGGAATTGATGCTATTCAGTTTTATCTTTTTACTCCCTGTTGTTTGTAGTCAAAGAGACCCAGAATGGCCGTGGTCTCAAGCTTATGTAAAACACAATGCGATGGCAGGAACAGGAAAAGGAAAATTGAGCCTGGCCACTGTAGTCCTACATGAAAATGAGGTGTTTTCAAAACATGAGATAGATCAAAGCATAGATAAAGTCGAACCTGACTCAACTCCACAGACTAGTCTGGTTCCACTGCCACTATCTGAAACCCCCGATAATGACACCTTATTGAGCGGACTTAAGAATCTGCCCCTTGATGATGAGCTTTGGGATAATGCACTGTCACGATACACTGCAAGCACTGAGACACTAGAAAACATGAGGGATTTAAATCTCTCCACTCTGGTTATACAAGGAAGTGAAGTATATTCCAGAGATAAATGGAGTTGGAAAGACTCACTCCAAATGGCTAAGCTTGAAGCCGTCCCAGGAAAGAAAATACAAATTAGCTGCCGAGTAATCAATGGGTCTGCTCACCATAGACCAACTGTAATTGAAACCATCCATGTAGACTCTACTAAACCGGACAAATATAACACTGATTGATTGTTACAAAATTATAGAGCCAAACTCAGATTGCTGGCACAACTTCACCTTTATCAAACCTATCATAGTATATTGTATTTGGGGCTACAGGGGCACGGAATTGTTATTTGAATTTATGATTGACTCAAATACATCTGAACCTGTTGAAATGAACCCAAAACCTACACCCCCACAAACTTTCAAGGGTGTAGCTACTCAGCCCTCCATTAGTCTAACTCCTTACACCTTTAACATTGGCCCTTATGCCATTAAACACACAGGTCAACAACAAATACCGTTTAACCCAACATATTCCCTCAAACGAGTAGAATTGTCAATGCAGATTAATATCTCTGCGATCAAACCCACCTGCTCACCATTCCTGAGTACATCTTATGCAGGATGGTCAGCATGGTTAGGCCGGCGAACTGTTGACACCTCACAACGACTGAAGAGAGAGGTGACTGGTATCTTAGGAACAGGACTGGGAGTCTTAAATAGTACAGATGCTGAGATACTTGCAAACAAACTAGTCACAACTACTAGTGATCTAGACAAATTAAAACATCCTCTACAGTCCTCTCTATCAGCATTGGGAAATCACCAATGGCTTTTATCGAATATATTGCCTCAGTGGGAGGAAACAGGTGAAAAAGACCATCAGCTGATCACAAATGCACTTGGTACAACCCCAAACAATGTTTCCTTGGCCCTTAGTTGTATCCAAGCCCAACTGTGGATGCAATCTATGACAGCCGCAATTATAAGGGAAGGTGAAGAAGGCACCTTGCCCACTGAAATTCGAAAAGTAATATGGGATAATGCAATTGAGTTTGAGAGAAAATTTCAGTCCTGGTGGTATCTGGTTAATTTCACCTATGATCCCACTGAGAGCAAAGCCACAGCTTTTGTCTTAACGATACGCAATGCCTCAGTATACACCATATACCCAATCATCGCACTGGGGTTGAATCACCATGGAGCTATACTCCATCCGGTAGAGCATAGAGTGTGGGCACAACAAAACGAGAATAAATGGCAAACTGTTGATGTTGAAGCATGCATTTCACGAGATCAACAAGGATTCATTTGTGAGAGTAATACTCTCAAGGCACAAGACATTTGTCTTGACACCAACCAGAATGTTTGTCATTTTGAGATACAACCTGATGAAACCCCAGAAACTGTGCTTGTATATATTGGGAAAGGGTGTGTTTGCATGAGGTCTCCCTGTACTTTTGTATTCGTAGATGACATAGCAGTAGATATAAGTAATAACTCAAATCTTTGTGTTTGTAACTTTACTAACATCATTGGATGTGACTTCAGTTATTCAGCTCCTGTTACGTCTTTTCAATTGCTACAATCTAATTACACATTGATTCGAGATTTGCTGCCTACCCCTATCGGAATGAATCTCTCACTAGTGAGGAAGTTGCTACAACACGATGAATTGAAGCGATTGTTGAAAGAGGCCCAAGAAAATGGACAAAGAACTCTGATTACTGTCCATCATGATGTTGAAGAAATACACCATGTACTGGAAAGGGTCAAGAGAGACGGTGGACATGAATGGTGGGACACCCTCTTTGGATGGTCACCGACAGCTACAGGACTTTTTAACAAGATGCTCCATCCTGTTGTTGTTCTACTAGTACTCACTGTATTGTGCTTTGCTTTGACAATTGTTTTGCATGTTAGACTTTGGATTATGATGAAACGCTTAACTCGCTTAATCACCCCGCAAGAAGTATTTGCACTTGATATCCCTCGCCATAAGAGGACATGTGATATTCCCCATCAGTATTGATTATCGTGGAGCTTGAGTGACCGTAGTCACGGGGTGGATTATGTGGAATAATTACTAAATTGGCCAAGAATACAAAAATACAGCATTGTTCACACATTAAGGAAAGTCATAAAATCAAGAGGCTTCTGAGGTAGAATACAGCCACAGCTAGCACACGAAGAATGCAACATCTGTGATTCCCTGCGCGAGGTTGTTTGCGAAACTACACGAGGGATGGAACGGAACACGCTTGTTCCGTGGCCTTCCCTTGTGACGAATAGCAGATATGGGGACGAGATGGTACTACGGAACTGATAAGCGGCCTACACGCTACCCGAGCCAACATTTCGTCAAATGTTGATGAAATGCTGTCCTTTTGTGCGAACTTTGCTCACCACAATGTACCAAAACACACCTCCATCCCGGAGGCTATCCGCCCCCGAGGTGTGAACACTCCTCCTTGAATACATTAATCATAATAAAAGTATGTATGACTAAAGTCACTCAAACTCCACTTTGAAGATAAAAAAATAATATAAAAATAGCCCAAGAGAGAGGGGATGTCAGGGAAGACACCATCGCGAAGAATTCCACCGCTGATTTCCGGGATCAGTCGACGGGCTGAGCCTTTCTTCCCCCCCATAGGGACGCCTTTGGGTAAGACTTCGATTACACCGAGCGCTTTCTCGGGGACTTAGAAATTTCTCTAGAGAATCTCTACCCTACGTTTATAGCCAGGCTGTATCGTTTATAATTTTGTCGCGCGTTTGTATACTTAGCAATATCTTTATTTGCACGTGCTTTGCAGACAGTGTATTTATCACCGGCAATCCTAAAGAACCTGTATATCTGTTGTTTAAATAAACTGCACTGTTTAAGTAGCTAGTCGTTCCGCTTTCTCACTGAACGCGACCAAAACTACAGAGAGGCCGTGCTAGTTCAGGAGCACGACTAGACTGAAGGTGCAGTCCACTATTAGTGTATCCAAATCGTAGTAGTTTAATACATATTAAACGCGATTGGACTGATAGTGCTGAATTGGGCATCACTCAGAATTTAAACCTAGCCGCACCTAGCCTCCCACCTCGGTGAGGAGTGTTAGAACGCAAGGGGGTTTATCTTCTGCCAAAACCGCTTGGCCCCGTTTCACGCAACAGAATTTGGCGTAGTCGGCAGGATTGCCATGGATAAACTGCTGCAAAAATATGATTGTGCCCCTTCCCAGGCTGGGAAGGAGTGGGCCCAAAAATTTTGGAAGGATGAAGAGAAAGTGGTGGAACGTATTGAAGAGTGTCGGGTTTCACAGAAGCTCAGAGCGGGGAAAGGCAAGGGTGTGATTTGTGCTGTGTTAGGCGCCTGTTTATCTTGTGCACAACAAGAAGCTAGAGAAACCCCTGCTCCTAATCTGATTTCAGCTGTAGAATATGCAACCCTGAAATCGGAGAATGAGGTGCTGAAGTCATCATTAGCCTTGCAAAAGGAGGCAGGAGGAAAATTAAGAACTCACGTCGATAAGCTTGTGAGTGAGAATGAATGTTTAGGAAACCAGAATGCTCAACTTAAAATATTATTAGAAAGGGTGACTGGGCTCTTAGATAAAATGCAGCCCTCGACCCAGGTCCAACAGATTCGTAAGTTAATGTGTTATCCAAATTCCGGAACCCAGACCGGAGATTTTTTGTCTAATAGTGAGGATGACGAAGAAGATGAGGAGGAAAGGACTTTTGCTTTGAAATCCCAAGTTTTTCCTTTACGTCCTCTGGTTAAAACTGAAGCTGCGGTTGATGACGATGATGAAATTCACACCACTGTGCGTACCGTTCCACGGACACCAACCGAGTTAACAAAAATAAGGGAGAAATATTCGAGGCGACCAGAAGAGTCAGCTGTTGAGTACGTGTGGCGAGTTTCTTCTGAAGGGGGGGACAGAATTATGCTGAGTGAGGAAGAAGCAGGAGACTCTTGGGGACCAGGAGTGTTTTTAACCACTATGCCTGGGGATCATAATTATTCCCTAACTGCTCGAGCAGCCTATTGGGCAGGGGGTATGGATCCGCGAGAGAGGGGGGAGCCGTTAGAGATTAGAGCTACAGGCTACTCTGATCTGTTTGCGGCTGTACGGAAAGCAGCTTGTCTGCAAGCCATGTATGACAGAGAGGAATTTCGGAAATCCCCAATGTCAGCCCCTATCGACCCCGATCGATTAGCCCCTCTCATCCGTGGTCTTCCCGATTGCCTGAAACCGTTCCTTGTTCGTACTCAAGATCGTATACGAGAGGCTCGGGGTGCTCATAGGCGGGGCCGTCGTCACTACATGCCCACCTGGAATGAATATGTACAGGAAATAGATCAATATGGGCGCCGAATGGGCTGGGCCAGCCTAACTAGTGAGAAATCCTCCGAACACCCCCGAAAGGTTCGCCAAGTCCGAACTCACACTAAAAACCCTAAATCGGAGGAAAGGTTTAAGCCTGATAAGGACCGGAATGAGTTGTGGCGTAAAGCCCTACAATTAGGGGTGCCCCGACAATTCTTGCACGGTGTCCCTACGGGAGACCTCCGTACACTAGTCCAATCTCTAACTAGAAAGAATAATGTGGCTGGGGAGAAAAGTCTAACCAGAGAATCCCCAAGTCGTGAGAAAATTGTGCCTTCTGCACCGGAACGTAACTTGATTGATTTGACAGAGTCCCAGCCAAAAAACTCCTATCCCCGGGGAGGGCAGTGAGCCACCCTGTCCGGCAGGTACTAGCAATTCAATGGCTCTCTCATAAAGACTCCGAACCCGTTATTATCATTCCTGTTGGACCCCGGAAGATATTGGTAAATTTTATTATTGATACTGGAGCCCAAATGTCTGCAATCACTAACGAAACAGCACAACTTCTAGGTATAAATCCCACCCGACGCAGAGTCAACTTCACAGGAATTGATGGTGTGGTAAAAACATGCCCCACTGCAAAAATTAACCTCTGGTTGCCGGGAGAGCAGCGAATGACTAGGGCAGAAGTGTTAGTGGGTGCCTCACATTCTAACCTCCTAGGATTTGACGTGCTGCGTGGGCGAATGTGGAAATTCCCGGATGGAACTGTGTGGAGTTTTGCAGGACGCAAAAAAGGATTAGACGCAGTTAAACTGGGCCTATTAGAAACATCTATACCTTTGCCTCCCTCTAAAATTACCAACGTCCGACAGTACCCACTGCCTGCAGCTGCACTTGCAGGAGCAGACGGGGTGGTATCAGATTTAGAAAAAAGAAACATCATTCAGAGGACTCACTCGCCTTATAATTCACCGGTGTGGCCAGTAAAGAAACCAACCGGGCAATGGCGTTTCACAGTAGATTACCGAAAGTTAAACGCCAACGCTGCACCCCTGACCGCTGCGGTTCCGAGTATCGCGGAAATTGTGACAATGATAAAAGGAGCTGCCCATCCTTGGATGGCTGCCTTAGATGTAAAAGACATGTTTTTTATGATTCCCCTCCTTGAGCAAGACAAAGCGCAGTTTGCATTCACGTGGAAAGGAGTCCAATATACCTTTAACCGACTTCCACAAGGATACAAACATTCCCCCACCATTGCTCATAATGCTTTAGCTAAAGCGCTATCAGAGATTCCTGTTTCACAGGGATGTACAGTATACCAATATATTGACGACATCTTAATAGGGGGGGAGAGAGCCAAGAAAGTGTACAAGACATGATGCAAAACATCCGAAAAACATTATCAGATTTGGGATTGGAAATTCCAGACTCAAAATGTCAGGGACCTGCACAGGAAGTTAAATTCCTGGGGGTCTGGTGGATTAAGGGAGCTGCTTCTGTCCCTCAGGATACCCTGAAAAAAATAGAACATGGACAGAATCCTTCCAGCACGAAGGAGTTACAGCAAGTTCTGGGAACTTTAAGTTATTGGCGTAAACACATCCCTGGCTTTTCCATCATTGCTCGCCCCCTTTATTGTTTGCTCAAAAAAGGTAAATCCTGGGAGTGGACTGAACAACATACTAATGCACTGGAATTGCTAATAAAAGAGCTAAGGTTATTCCAACAACTTGGCCCCATACATCCAACTGACCCTGTCCATGTAGAATGGGGGTCCAGCGAACATGGCTCTCATTGTAACTTATGGCAAAAGGGACCAGCAGGACCGGAGAGACCATTAGAATTTAGCTCTCACTCCTTTAATGATACTGAGAGCAGATATTCAGACCTAGAGAAGGGTTTACTGTCCCTGGTGCGAGCATTGCAACGAGCAGAGCAGATAAGGAGAGAACAGAGCGTGATTGTTCGGGGCCCTTTTCGTCTCCTAGATGTGGTCCGTAAAGGGACAGCACCACCAGCCGGCATTGCCCAGAAACCCACAGTTCGAAAGTGGTATGCTTATTTAGAAGGCATTAATGATATCATGCCAATCTCTGAAGGTAGTATCAAAGTATCCAAGCTCCAGAAGGATATAGATGGTGCCCTATTGTTCCAATCCCCACCAAACAGACCATCTCCAATCCAAGAAGCACCTCCTCTGAAAGAAGGCAGTGATCTTACAGGAGTGTGGTTTACTGATGCGTCATCTCACCGTGAGAACAATAAGTGGAAATACAAGGCCGTAGCACTGGAAGTAGCAACGGGGGAAAGAGCAATTGAAACAGGAGAAGGTAGCGCACAAGTAGGGGAACTCAGAGCCGTCCTACTAGCTGCACAACGTGGGGCTACTTACATTTACACTGACTCATATGCTGTTTTTAAAGGAGCCACTGAATGGATTGGACACTGGGCAGCCAATGATTGGCAGGTGAATAGAGTCCCAATCTGGGAGACAGAGAGTTGGAAGCAACTGTTGGAAATGGGAGGACAGAGAACATTGCACGTTGGTTGGGTAAAAGGCCATGATCGTTCGAACTCGATCACTGCTCAATTCAACCAACAGGTAGATAGCCTCACGCGGTTGCAGCAAATTGACATTGTAGATGATGGTCGGGAATGGGAACGCTTACTCGAATGGTTACATATTAAGCGTGGCCATACAGGCCGTGCTGATCTGTATCAGGAAGGTCTAGCCCGGGGGTGGCCTGTGTCGGTTAAGCTGTGTGAACAAGTAGTAACCGCCTGTTCACAATGTCGCCTACGACTCAATAAAGATCATCCGAGTAAGGCGCCTCCTTTACACATTCGGGACAAGAAAACATTGTGGCATTCATGGCAAATTGATTATATTGGGCCCTTGAGATCATCAGGTGAGAAAAGATACGTCCTAGTCGGAGTGGAGATTATCTCTGGCCTCGCTATGGCCACCAGCTTCAAATCAGCTACCGGGAACAACACAGTGAAAGGCCTAAAAGGGTGGTTCAGCACACTTCCCCTTCCTGAGGAAATCCAAAGTGATAACGGTTCACACTTTACCGCTACAGTGGTACAAGATTGGGCCAAAGAAGAAGGGATTCGATGGGTATTTCATACTCCCTATTATCCTCAGGCTAATGGCATTGTTGAACGCACCAATGGATTGGTTAAGCGTTTTGCAAAAACTCATGAACCTGGTTGGCATTTGCCATTGGATGATGCCATCTATCAATTAAATAACAGATGGAGTGGAGATGGCTGTCCTAAAACGAAAGCTTTCTGTGTATCTGCTGATATCATCACTCCAAAAGTTCCCAATGAACCACGAAAATACCTGGGACAATTTCACCCTGGGCAACCTGTGTTAGTGAAAATGCCTCAAATTGGCACAGTACCAATGGTGTTAGCTACTCCCAAAAACCCCCATGCACGGGAAGCCAAAGACTGTTCAGGGAAGATACACCGGATCAGCACCCGGTGGATCTCGCCCTCTTTTTAACCCCGTCGGTCAAATGAGACCGAGCAGATTTTCTTTTCCTTTGTGTCTTACAGGAACCTCGGAAGAACTGTACGTGGACAGACGCATTGGCCTACGCTAACCTCGAGTGTCTCCAGGGAATCCTGACATTGATCCTGGCAATAATATTATTTTTGTTATGTATGGCCATCTGGAGGCCTAAATTTTAGAATGACGAATTGGCAGATGGAATTGATGCTATTCAGTTTTATCTTTTTACTCCCTGTTGTTTGTAGTCAAAGAGACCCAGAATGGCCGTGGTCTCAAGCTTATGTAAAACACAATGCGATGGCAGGAACAGGAAAAGGAAAATTGAGCCTGGCCGCTGTAGTCCTACATGAAAATGAGGTGTTTTCAAAACATGAGATAGATCAAAGCATAGATAAAGTCGAACCTGACTCAACTCCACAGACTAGTCTGGTTCCACTGCCACTATCTGAAACCCCCGATAATGACACCTTATTGAGCGGACTTAAGAATCTGCCCCTTGATGATGAGCTTTGGGATAATGCACTGTCACGATACACTGCAAGCACTGAGACACTAGAAAACATGAGGGATTTAAATCTCTCCACTCTGGTTATACAAGGAAGTGAAGTATATTCCAGAGATAAATGGAGTTGGAAAGACTCACTCCAAATGGCTAAGCTTGAAGCCGTCCCAGGAAAGAAAATACAAATTAGCTGCCGAGTAATCAATGGGTCTGCTCACCATAGACCAACTGTAATTGAAACCATCCATGTAGACTCTACTAAACCGGACAAATATAACACTGATTGATTGTTACAAAATTATAGAGCCAAACTCAGATTGCTGGCACAACTTCACCTTTATCAAACCTATCATAGTATATTGTATTTGGGGCTACAGGGGCACGGAATTGTTATTTGAATTTATGATTGACTCAAATACATCTGAACCTGTTGAAATGAACCCAAAACCTACACCCCCACAAACTTTCAAGGGTGTAGCTACTCAGCCCTCCATTAGTCTAACTCCTTACACCTTTAACATTGGCCCTTATGCCATTAAACACACAGGTCAACAACAAATACCGTTTAACCCAACATATTCCCTCAAACGAGTAGAATTGTCAACGCAGATTAATATCTCTGCGATCAAACCCACCTGCTCACCATTCCTGAGTACATCTTATGCAGGATGGTCAGCATGGTTAGGCCGGCGAACTGTTGACACCTCACAACGACTGAAGAGAGAGGTGACTGGTATCTTAGGAACAGGACTGGGAGTCTTAAATAGTATAGATGCTGAGATACTTGCAAACAAACTAGTCACAACTACTAGTGATCTAGACAAATTAAAACATCCTCTACAGTCCTCTCTATCAGCATTGGGAAATCACCAATGGCTTTTATCGAATATATTGCCTCAGTGGGAGGAAACAGGTGAAAAAGACCATCAGCTGATCACAAATGCACTTGGTACAACCCCAAACAATGTTTCCTTGGCCCTTAGTTGTATCCAAGCCCAACTGTGGATGCAATCTATGACAGCCGCAATTATAAGGGAAGGTGAAGAAGGCACCTTGCCCACTGAAATTCGAAAAGTAATATGGGATAATGCAAATCCCATATAATGCAAAATTTCAATCCTGGTGGTATCTGGTTAATTTCACCTATGATCCCACTGAGAGCAAAGCCACAGCTTTTGTCTTAACGATACGCAATGCCTCAGTATACACCATATACCCAATCATCGCACTGGGGTTGAATCACCATGGAGCTATACTCCATCCGGTAGAGCATAGAGTGTGGGCACAACAAAACGAGAATAAATGGCAAACTGTTGATGTTGAAGCATGCATTTCACGAGATCAACAAGGATTCATTTGTGAGAGTAATACTCTCAAGGCACAAGACATTTGTCTTGACACCAACCAGAATGTTTGTCATTTTGAGATACAACCTGATGAAACCCCAGAAACTGTGCTTGTATATATTGGGAAAGGGTGTGTTTGCATGAGGTCTCCCTGTACTTTTGTATTCGTAGATGACATAGCAGTAGATATAAGTAATAACTCAAATCTTTGTGTTTGTAACTTTACTAACATCATTGGATGTGACTTCAGTTATTCAGCTCCTGTTACGTCTTTTCAATTGCTACAATCTAATTACACATTGATTCGAGATTTGCTGCCTACCCCTATCGGAATGAATCTCTCACTAGTGAGGAAGTTGCTACAACACGATGAATTGAAGCGATTGTTGAAAGAGGCCCAAGAAAATGGACAAAGAACTCTGATTACTGTCCATCATGATGTTGAAGAAATACACCATGTACTGGAAAGGGTCAAGAGAGACGGTGGACATGAATGGTGGGACACCCTCTTTGGATGGTCACCGACAGCTACAGGACTTTTTAACAAGATGCTCCATCCTGTTGTTGTTCTACTAGTACTCACTGTATTGTGCTTTGCTTTGACAATTGTTTTGCATGTTAGACTTTGGATTATGATGAAACGCTTAACTCGCTTAATCACCCCGCAAGAAGTATTTGCACTTGATATCCCTCGCCATAAGAGGACGTGTGATATTCCCCATCAGTATTGATTATCGTGGAGCTTGAGTGACTGTAGTCACGGGGTGGATTATGTGGAATAATTACTAAATTGGCCAAGAATACAAAAATACAGCATTGTTCACACATTAAGGAAAGTCATAAAATCAAGAGGCTTCTGAGGTAGAATACAGCCACAGCTAGCACACGAAGAATGCAACATCTGTGATTCCCTGCGCGAGGTTGTTTGCGAAACTACACGAGGGATGGAACGGAACACGCTTGTTCCGTGGCCTTCCCTTGTGACGAATAGCAGATATGGGGACGAGATGGTACTACGGAACTGATAAGCGGCCTACACGCTACCCGAGCCAACCTTTCGTCAAATGTTGATGAAATGCTGTCCTTTTGTGCGAACTTTGCTCACCACAATGTACCAAAACACACCTCCATCCCGGAGGCTATCCGCCCCCGAGGTGTGAACACTCCTCCTTGAATACATTAATCATAATAAAAGTATGTATGACTAAAGTCACTCAAACTCCACTTTGAAGATAAAAAAATAATATAAAAATAGCCCAAGAGAGAGGGGATGTCAGGGAAGACACCATCGCGAAGAATTCCACCGCTGATTTCCGGGATCAGTCGACGGGCTGAGCCTTTCTTCCCCCCCATAGGGACGCCTTTGGGTAAGACTTCGATTACACCGAGCGCTTTCTCGGGGACTTAGAAATTTCTCTAGAGAATCTCTACCCTACGTTTATAGCCAGGCTGTATCGTTTATAATTTTGTCGCGCGTTTGTATACTTAGCAATATCTTTACTTGCACGTGCTTTGCAGACAGTGTATTTATCACCGGCAATCCTAAAGAACCTGTATATCTGTTGTTTAAATAAACTGCACTGTTTAAGTAGCTAGTCGTTCCGCTTTCTCACTGAACGCGACCAAAACTACAGAGAGGCCGTGCTAGTTCAGGAGCACGACTAGACTGAAGGTGCAGTCCACTATTAGTGTATCCAAATCGTAGTAGTTTAATACATATTAAACGCGATTGGACTGATAGTGCTGAATTGGGCATCACTCAGAATTTAAACCTAGCCGCACCTAGCCTCCCACCTCGGTGAGGAGTGTTAGAACGCAAGGGGGTTTATCTTCTGCCAAAACCGCTTGGCCCCGTTTCACGCAACAGAATTTGGCGTAGTCGGCAGGATTGCCATGGATAAACTGCTGCAAAAATATGATTGTGCCCCTTCCCAGGCTGGGAAGGAGTGGGCCCAAAAATTTTGGAAGGATGAAGAGAAAGTGGTGGAACGTATTGAAGAGTGTCGGGTTTCACAGAAGCTCAGAGCGGGGAAAGGCAAGGGTGTGATTTGTGCTGCGTTAGGCGCCTGTTTATCTTGTGCACAACAAGAAGCTAGAGAAACCCCTGCTCCTAATCTGATTTCAGCTGTAGAATATGCAACCCTGAAATCGGAGAATGAGGTGCTGAAGTCATCATTAGCCTTGCAAAAGGAGACAGGAGAAAAATTAAGAACTCACGTCGATAAGCTTGTGAGTGAGAATGAACGTTTAGGAAACCAGAATGCTCAACTTAAAATATTATTAGAAAGGGTGACTGGGCTCTTAGATAAAATGCAGCCCTCGACCCAGGTCCAACAGATTCGTAAGTTAATGTGTTATCCAAATTCCGGAACCCAGACCGGAGATTTTTTGTCTAATAGTGAGGATGACGAAGAAGATGAGGAGGAAAGGACTTTTACTTTGAAATCCCAAGTTTTTCCTTTACGTCCTCTGGTTAAAACTGAAGCTGCGGTTGATGACGATGATGAAATTCACGCCACTGTGCGTACCGTTCCACGGACACCAACCGAGTTAACAAAAATAAGGGAGAAATATTCGAGGCGACCAGAAGAGTCAGCTGTTGAGTACGTGTGGCGAGTTTCTTCTGAAGGGGGGGACAGAATTATGCTGAGTGAGGAAGAAGCAGGAGACTCTTGGGGACCAGGAGTGTTTTTAACCACTATGCCTGGGGATCATAATTATTCCCTAACTGCTCGAGCAGCCTATTGGGCAGGGGGTATGGATCCGCGAGAGAGGGGGGAGCCGTTAGAGATTAGAGCTACAGGCTACTCTGATCTGTTTGCGGCTGTACGGAAAGCAGCTTGTCTGCAAGCCATGTATGACAGAGAGGAATTTCGGAAATCCCCAATGTCAGCCCCTATCGACCCCGATCGATTAGCCCCTCTCATCCGTGGTCTTCCCGATTGCCTGAAACCGTTCCTTGTTCGTACTCAAGATCGTATACGAGAGGCTCGGGGTGCTCATAGGCGGGGCCGTCGTCACTACATGCCCACCTGGAATGAATATGTACAGGAAATAGATCAATATGGGCGCCGAATGGGCTGGGCCAGCCTAACTAGTGAGAAATCCTCCGAACACCCCCGAAAGGTTCGCCAAGTCCGAACTCACACTAAAAACCCTAAATCGGAGGAAAGGTTTAAGCCTGATAAGGACCGGAATGAGTTGTGGCGTAAAGCCCTACAATTAGGGGTGCCCCGACAATTCTTGCACGGTGTCCCTACGGGAGACCTCCGTACACTAGTCCAATCTCTAACTAGAAAGAATAATGTGGCTGGGGAGAAAAGTCTAACCAGAGAATCCCCAAGTCGTGAGAAAATTGTGCCTTCTGCACCGGAACGTAACTTGATTGATTTGACAGAGTCCCAGCCAAAAAACTCCTATCCCCGGGGAGGGCAGTGAGCCACCCTGTCCGGCAGGTACTAGCAATTCAATGGCTCTCTCATAAAGACTCCGAACCCGTTATTATCATTCCTGTTGGACCCCGGAAGATATTGGTAAATTTTATTATTGATACTGGAGCCCAAATGTCTGCAATCACTAACGAAACAGCACAACTTCTAGGTATAAATCCCACCCGACGCAGAGTCAACTTCACAGGAATTGATGGTGTGGTAAAAACATGCCCCACTGCAAAAATTAACCTCTGGTTGCCGGGAGAGCAGCGAATGACTAGGGCAGAAGTGTTAGTGGGTGCCTCACATTCTAACCTCCTAGGATTTGACGTGCTGCGTGGGCGAATGTGGAAATTCCCGGATGGAACTGTGTGGAGTTTTGCAGGACGCAAAAAAGGATTAGACGCAGTTAAACTGGGCCTATTAGAAACATCTATACCTTTGCCTCCCTCTAAAATTACCAACGTCCGACAGTACCCACTGCCTGCAGCTGCACTTGCAGGAGCAGACGGGGTGGTATCAGATTTAGAAAAAAGAAACATCATTAAGAGGACTCACTCGCCTTATAATTCACCGGTGTGGCCAGTAAAGAAACCAACCGGGCAATGGCGTTTCACAGTAGATTACCGAAAGTTAAACGCCAACACTGCACCCCTGACCGCTGCGGTTCCGAGTATCGCGGAAATTGTGACAATGATAAAAGGAGCTGCCCATCCTTGGATGGCTGCCTTAGATGTAAAAGACATGTTTTTTATGATTCCCCTCCTTGAGCAAGACAAAGCGCAGTTTGCATTCACGTGGAAAGGAGTCCAATATACCTTTAACCGACTTCCACAAGGATACAAACATTCCCCCACCATTGCTCATAATGCTTTAGCTAAAGCGCTATCAGAGATTCCTGTTTCACAGGGATGTACAGTATACCAATATATTGACGACATCTTAATAGGGGGGGAGAGAGCCAAGAAAGTGTACAAGACATGATGCAAAACATCCGAAAAACATTATCAGATTTGGGATTGGAAATTCCAGACTCAAAATGTCAGGGACCTGCACAGGAAGTTAAATTCCTGGGGGTCTGGTGGATTAAGGGAGCTGCTTCTGTCCCTCAGGATACCCTGAAAAAAATAGAACATGGACAGAATCCTTCCAGCACGAAGGAGTTACAGCAAGTTCTGGGAACTTTAAGTTATTGGCGTAAACACATCCCTGGCTTTTCCATCATTGCTCGCCCCCTTTATTGTTTGCTCAAAAAAGGTAAATCCTGGGAGTGGACTGAACAACATACTAATGCACTGGAATTGCTAATAAAAGAGCTAAGGTTATTCCAACAACTTGGCCCCATACATCCAACTGACCCTGTCCATGTAGAATGGGGGTCCAGCGAACATGGCTCTCATTGTAACTTATGGCAAAAGGGACCAGCAGGACCGGAGAGACCATTAGAATTTAGCTCTCACTCCTTTAATGATACTGAGAGCAGATATTCAGACCTAGAGAAGGGTTTACTGTCCCTGGTGCGAGCATTGCAACGAGCAGAGCAGATAAGGAGAGAACAGAGCGTGATTGTTCGGGGCCCTTTTCGTCTCCTAGATGTGGTCCGTAAAGGGACAGCACCACCAGCCGGCATTGCCCAGAAACCCACAGTTCGAAAGTGGTATGCTTATTTAGAAGGCATTAATGATATCATGCCAATCTCTGAAGGTAGTATCAAAGTATCCAAGCTCCAGAAGGATATAGATGGTGCCCTATTGTTCCAATCCCCACCAAACAGACCATCTCCAATCCAAGAAGCACCTCCTCTGAAAGAAGGCAGTGATCTTACAGGAGTGTGGTTTACTGATGCGTCATCTCACCGTGAGAACAATAAGTGGAAATACAAGGCCGTAGCACTGGAAGTAGCAACGGGGGAAAGAGCAATTGAAACAGGAGAAGGTAGCGCACAAGTAGGGGAACTCAGAGCCGTCCTACTAGCTGCACAACGTGGGGCTACTTACATTTACACTGACTCATATGCTGTTTTTAAAGGAGCCACTGAATGGATTGGACACTGGGCAGCCAATGATTGGCAGGTGAATAGAGTCCCAATCTGGGAGACAGAGAGTTGGAAGCAACTGTTGGAAATGGGAGGACAGAGAACATTGCACGTCGGTTGGGTAAAAGGCCATGATCGTTCGAACTCGATCACTGCTCAATTCAACCAACAGGTAGATAGCCTCACGCGGTTGCAGCAAATTGACATTGTAGATGATGGTCGGGAATGGGAACGCTTACTCGAATGGTTACATATTAAGCGTGGCCATACAGGCCGTGCTGATCTGTATCAGGAAGGTCTAGCCCGGGGGTGGCCTGTGTCGGTTAAGCTGTGTGAACAAGTAGTAACCGCCTGTTCACAATGTCGCCTACGACTCAATAAAGATCATCCGAGTAAGGCGCCTCCTTTACACATTCGGGACAAGAAAACATTGTGGCATTCATGGCAAATTGATTATATTGGGCCCTTGAGATCATCAGGTGAGAAAAGATACGTCCTAGTCGGAGTGGAGATTATCTCTGGCCTCGCTATGGCCACCAGCTTCAAATCAGCTACCGGGAACAACACAGTGAAAGGCCTAAAAGGGTGGTTCAGCACACTTCCCCTTCCTGAGGAAATCCAAAGTGATAACGGTTCACACTTTACCGCTACAGTGGTACAAGATTGGGCCAAAGAAGAAGGGATTCGATGGGTATTTCATACTCCCTATTATCCTCAGGCTAATGGCATTGTTGAACGCACCAATGGATTGGTTAAGCGTTTTGCAAAAACTCATGAACCTGGTTGGCATTTGCCATTGGATGATGCCATCTATCAATTAAATAACAGATGGAGTGGAGATGGCTGTCCTAAAATGAAAGCTTTCTGTGTATCTGCTGATATCATCACTCCAAAAGTTCCCAATGAACCACGAAAATACCTGGGACAATTTCACCCTGGGCAACCTGTGTTAGTGAAAATGCCTCAAATTGGCACAGTACCAATGGTGTTAGCTACTCCCAAAAACCCCCATGCACGGGAAGCCAAAGACTGTTCAGGGAAGATACACCGGATCAGCACCCGGTGGATCTCGCCCTCTTTTTAACCCCGTCGGTCAAATGAGACCGAGCAGATTTTCTTTTCCTTTGTGTCTTACAGGAACCTCGGAAGAACTGTACGTGGACAGACGCATTGGCCTACGCTAACCTCGAGTGTCTCCAGGGAATCCTGACATTGATCCTGGCAATAATATTATTTTTGTTATGTATGGCCATCTGGAGGCCTAAATTTTAGAATGACGAATTGGCAGATGGAATTGATGCTATTCAGTTTTATCTTTTTACTCCCTGTTGTTTGTAGTCAAAGAGACCCAGAATGGCCGTGGTCTCAAGCTTATGTAAAACACAATGCGATGGCAGGAACAGGAAAAGGAAAATTGAGCCTGGCCACTGTAGTCCTACATGAAAATGAGGTGTTTTCAAAACATGAGATAGATCAAAGCATAGATAAAGTCGAACCTGACTCAACTCCACAGACTAGTCTGGTTCCACTGCCACTATCTGAAACCCCCGATAATGACACCTTATTGAGCGGACTTAAGAATCTGCCCCTTGATGATGAGCTTTGGGATAATGCACTGTCACGATACACTGCAAGCACTGAGACACTAGAAAACATGAGGGATTTAAATCTCTCCACTCTGGTCATACAAGGAAGTGAAGTATATTCCAGAGATAAATGGAGTTGGAAAGACTCACTCCAAATGGCTAAGCTTGAAGCCGTCCCAGGAAAGAAAATACAAATTAGCTGCCGAGTAATCAATGGGTCTGCTCACCATAGACCAACTGTAATTGAAACCATCCATGTAGACTCTACTAAACCGGACAAATATAACACTGATTGATTGTTACAAAATTATAGAGCCAAACTCAGATTGCTGGCACAACTTCACCTTTATCAAACCTATCATAGTATATTGTATTTGGGGCTACAGGGGCACGGAATTGTTATTTGAATTTATGATTGACTCAAATACATCTGAACCTGTTGAAATGAACCCAAAACCTACACCCCCACAAACTTTCAAGGGTGTAGCTACTCAGCCCTCCATTAGTCTAACTCCTTACACCTTTAACATTGGCCCTTATGCCATTAAACACACAGGTCAACAACAAATACCGTTTAACCCAACATATTCCCTGAAACGAGTAGAATTGTCAATGCAGATTAATATCTCTGCGATCAAACCCACCTGCTCACCATTCCTGAGTACATCTTATGCAGGATGGTCAGCATGGTTAGGCCGGCGAACTGTTGACACCTCACAACGACTGAAGAGAGAGGTGACTGGTATCTTAGGAACAGGACTGGGAGTCTTAAATAGTACAGATGCTGAGATACTTGCAAACAAACTAGTCACAACTACTAGTGATCTAGACAAATTAAAACATCCTCTACAGTCCTCTCTATCAGCATTGGGAAATCACCAATGGCTTTTATCGAATATATTGCCTCAGTGGGAGGAAACAGGTGAAAAAGACCATCAGCTGATCACAAATGCACTTGGTACAACCCCAAACAATGTTTCCTTGGCCCTTAGTTGTATCCAAGCCCAACTGTGGATGCAATCTATGACAGCCGCAATTATAAGGGAAGGTGAAGAAGGCACCTTGCCCACTGAAATTCGAAAAGTAATATGGGATAATGCAATTGAGTTTGAGAGAAAATTTCAGTCCTGGTGGTATCTGGTTAATTTCACCTATGATCCCACTGAGAGCAAAGCCACAGCTTTTGTCTTAACGATACGCAATGCCTCAGTATACACCATATACCCAATCATCGCACTGGGGTTGAATCACCATGGAGCTATACTCCATCCGGTAGAGCATAGAGTGTGGGCACAACAAAACGAGAATAAATGGCAAACTGTTGATGTTGAAGCATGCATTTCACGAGATCAACAAGGATTCATTTGTGAGAGTAATACTCTCAAGGCACAAGACATTTGTCTTGACACCAACCAGAATGTTTGTCATTTTGAGATACAACCTGATGAAACCCCAGAAACTGTGCTTGTATATATTGGGAAAGGGTGTGTTTGCATGAGGTCTCCCTGTACTTTTGTATTCGTAGATGACATAGCAGTAGATATAAGTAATAACTCAAATCTTTGTGTTTGTAACTTTACTAACATCATTGGATGTGACTTCAGTTATTCAGCTCCTGTTACGTCTTTTCAATTGCTACAATCTAATTACACATTGATTCGAGATTTGCTGCCTACCCCTATCGGAATGAATCTCTCACTAGTGAGGAAGTTGCTACAACACGATGAATTGAAGCGATTGTTGAAAGAGGCCCAAGAAAATGGACAAAGAACTCTGATTACTGTCCATCATGATGTTGAAGAAATACACCATGTACTGGAAAGGGTCAAGAGAGACGGTGGACATGAATGGTGGGACACCCTCTTTGGATGGTCACCGACAGCTACAGGACTTTTTAACAAGATGCTCCATCCTGTTGTTGTTCTACTAGTACTCACTGTATTGTGCTTTGCTTTGACAATTGTTTTGCATGTTAGACTTTGGATTATGATGAAACGCTTAACTCGCTTAATCACCCCGCAAGAAGTATTTGCACTTGATATCCCTCGCCATAAGAGGACATGTGATATTCCCCATCAGTATTGATTATCGTGGAGCTTGAGTGACTGTAGTCACGGGGTGGATTATGTGGAATAATTACTAAATTGGCCAAGAATACAAAAATACAGCATTGTTCACACATTAAGGAAAGTCATAAAATCAAGAGGCTTCTGAGGTAGAATACAGCCACAGCTAGCACACGAAGAATGCAACATCTGTGATTCCCTGCGCGAGGTTGTTTGCGAAACTACACGAGGGATGGAACGGAACACGCTTGTTCCGTGGCCTTCCCTTGTGACGAATAGCAGATATGGGGACGAGATGGTACTACGGAACTGATAAGCGGCCTACACGCTACCCGAGCCAACATTTCGTCAAATGTTGATGAAATGCTGTCCTTTTGTGCGAACTTTGCTCACCACAATGTACCAAAACACACCTCCATCCCGGAGGCTATCCGCCCCCGAGGTGTGAACACTCCTCCTTGAATACATTAATCATAATAAAAGTATGTATGACTAAAGTCACTCAAACTCCACTTTGAAGATAAAAAAATAATATAAAAATAGCCCAAGAGAGAGGGGATGTCAGGGAAGACACCATCGCGAAGAATTCCACCGCTGATTTCCGGGATCAGTCGACGGGCTGAGCCTTTCTTCCCCCCCATAGGGACGCCTTTGGGTAAGACTTCGATTACACCGAGCGCTTTCTCGGGGACTTAGAAATTTCTCTAGAGAATCTCTACCCTACGTTTATAGCCAGGCTGTATCGTTTATAATTTTGTCGCGCGTTTGTATACTTAGCAATATCTTTACTTGCACGTGCTTTGCAGACAGTGTATTTATCACCGGCAATCCTAAAGAACCTGTATATCTGTTGTTTAAATAAACTGCACTGTTTAAGTAGCTAGTCGTTCCGCTTTCTCACTGAACGCGACCAAAACTACAGAGAGGCCGTGCTAGTTCAGGAGCACGACTAGACTGAAGGTGCAGTCCACTATTAGTGTATCCAAATCGTAGTAGTTTAATACATATTAAACGCGATTGGACTGATAGTGCTGAATTGGGCATCACTCAGAATTTAAACCTAGCCGCACCTAGCCTCCCACCTCGGTGAGGAGTGTTAGAACGCAAGGGGGTTTATCTTCTGCCAAAACCGCTTGGCCCCGTTTCACGCAACAGAATTTGGCGTAGTCGGCAGGATTGCCATGGATAAACTGCTGCAAAAATATGATTGTGCCCCTTCCCAGGCTGGGAAGGAGTGGGCCCAAAAATTTTGGAAGGATGAAGAGAAAGTGGTGGAACGTATTGAAGAGTGTCGGGTTTCACAGAAGCTCAGAGCGGGGAAAGGCAAGGGTGTGATTTGTGCTGTGTTAGGCGCCTGTTTATCTTGTGCACAACAAGAAGCTAGAGAAACCCCTGCTCCTAATCTGATTTCAGCTGTAGAATATGCAACCCTGAAATCGGAGAATGAGGTGCTGAAGTCATCATTAGCCTTGCAAAAGGAGACAGGAGAAAAATTAAGAACTCACGTCGATAAGCTTGTGAGTGAGAATGAATGTTTAGGAAACCAGAATGCTCAACTTAAAATATTATTAGAAAGGGTGACTGGGCTCTTAGATAAAATGCAGCCCTCGACCCAGGTCCAACAGATTCGTAAGTTAATGTGTTATCCAAATTCCGGAACCCAGACCGGAGATTTTTTGTCTAATAGTGAGGATGACGAAGAAGATGAGGAGGAAAGGACTTTTGCTTTGAAATCCCAAGTTTTTCCTTTACGTCCTCTGGTTAAAACTGAAGCTGCGGTTGATGACGATGATGAAATTCACACCACTGTGCGTACCGTTCCACGGACACCAACCGAGTTAACAAAAATAAGGGAGAAATATTCGAGGCGACCAGAAGAGTCAGCTGTTGAGTACGTGTGGCGAGTTTCTTCTGAAGGGGGGGACAGAATTATGCTGAGTGAGGAAGAAGCAGGAGACTCTTGGGGACCAGGAGTGTTTTTAACCACTATGCCTGGGGATCATAATTATTCCCTAACTGCTCGAGCAGCCTATTGGGCAGGGGGTATGGATCCGCGAGAGAGGGGGGAGCCGTTAGAGATTAGAGCTACAGGCTACTCTGATCTGTTTGTGGCTGTACGGAAAGCAGCTTGTCTGCAAGCCATGTATGACAGAGAGGAATTTCGGAAATCCCCAATGTCAGCCCCTATCGACCCCGATCGATTAGCCCCTCTCATCCGTGGTCTTCCCGATTGCCTGAAACCGTTCCTTGTTCGTACTCAAGATCGTATACGAGAGGCTCGGGGTGCTCATAGGCGGGGCCGTCGTCACTACATGCCCACCTGGAATGAATATGTACAGGAAATAGATCAATATGGGCGCCGAATGGGCTGGGCCAGCCTAACTAGTGAGAAATCCTCCGAACACCCCCGAAAGGTTCGCCAAGTCCGAACTCACACTAAAAACCCTAAATCGGAGGAAAGGTTTAAGCCTGATAAGGACCGGAATGAGTTGTGGCGTAAAGCCCTACAATTAGGGGTGCCCCGACAATTCTTGCACGGTGTCCCTACGGGAGACCTCCGTACACTAGTCCAATCTCTAACTAGAAAGAATAATGTGGCTGGGGAGAAAAGTCTAACCAGAGAATCCCCAAGTCGTGAGAAAATTGTGCCTTCTGCACCGGAACGTAACTTGATTGATTTGACAGAGTCCCAGCCAAAAAACTCCTATCCCCGGGGAGGGCAGTGAGCCACCCTGTCCGGCAGGTACTAGCAATTCAATGGCTCTCTCATAAAGACTCCGAACCCGTTATTATCATTCCTGTTGGACCCCGGAAGATATTGGTAAATTTTATTATTGATACTGGAGCCCAAATGTCTGCAATCACTAACGAAACAGCACAACTTCTAGGTATAAATCCCACCCGACGCAGAGTCAACTTCACAGGAATTGATGGTGTGGTAAAAACATGCCCCACTGCAAAAATTAACCTCTGGTTGCCGGGAGAGCAGCGAATGACTAGGGCAGAAGTGTTAGTGGGTGCCTCACATTCTAACCTCCTAGGATTTGACGTGCTGCGTGGGCGAATGTGGAAATTCCCGGATGGAACTGCGTGGAGTTTTGCAGGACGCAAAAAAGGATTAGACACAGTTAAACTGGGCCTATTAGAAACATCTATACCTTTGCCTCCCTCTAAAATTACCAACGTCCGACAGTACCCACTGCCTGCAGCTGCACTTGCAGGAGCAGACGGGGTGGTATCAGATTTAGAAAAAAGAAACATCATTCAGAGGACTCACTCGCCTTATAATTCACCGGTGTGGCCAGTAAAGAAACCAACCGGGCAATGGCGTTTCACAGTAGATTACCGAAAGTTAAACGCCAACGCTGCACCCCTGACCGCTGCGGTTCCGAGTATCGCGGAAATTGTGACAATGATAAAAGGAGCTGCCCATCCTTGGATGGCTGCCTTAGATGTAAAAGACATGTTTTTTATGATTCCCCTCCTTGAGCAAGACAAAGCGCAGTTTGCATTCACGTGGAAAGGAGTCCAATATACCTTTAACCGACTTCCACAAGGATACAAACATTCCCCCACCATTGCTCATAATGCTTTAGCTAAAGCGCTATCAGAGATTCCTGTTTCACAGGGATGTACAGTATACCAATATATTGACGACATCTTAATAGGGGGGGAGAGAGCCAAGAAAGTGTACAAGACATGATGCAAAACATCCGAAAAACATTATCAGATTTGGGATTGGAAATTCCAGACTCAAAATGTCAGGGACCTGCACAGGAAGTTAAATTCCTGGGGGTCTGGTAGATTAAGGGAGCTGCTTCTGTCCCTCAGGATACCCTGAAAAAAATAGAACATGGACAGAATCCTTCCAGCACGAAGGAGTTACAGCAAGTTCTGGGAACTTTAAGTTATTGGCGTAAACACATCCCTGGCTTTTCCATCATTGCTCGCCCCCTTTATTGTTTGCTCAAAAAAGGTAAATCCTGGGAGTGGACTGAACAACATACTAATGCACTGGAATTGCTAATAAAAGAGCTAAGGTTATTCCAACAACTTGGCCCCATACATCCAACTGACCCTGTCCATGTAGAATGGGGGTCCAGCGAACATGGTTCTCATTGTAACTTATGGCAAAAGGGACCAGCAGGACCGGAGAGACCATTAGAATTTAGCTCTCACTCCTTTAATGATACTGAGAGCAGATATTCAGACCTAGAGAAGGGTTTACTGTCCCTGGTGCGAGCATTGCAACGAGCAGAGCAGATAAGGAGAGAACAGAGCGTGATTGTTCGGGGCCCTTTTCGTCTCCTAGATGTGGTCCGTAAAGGGACAGCACCACCAGCCGGCATTGCCCAGAAACCCACAGTTCGAAAGTGGTATGCTTATTTAGAAGGCATTAATGATATCATGCCAATCTCTGAAGGTAGTATCAAAGTATCCAAGCTCCAGAAGGATATAGATGGTGCCCTATTGTTCCAATCCCCACCAAACAGACCATCTCCAATCCAAGAAGCACCTCCTCTGAAAGAAGGCAGTGATCTTACAGGAGTGTGGTTTACTGATGCGTCATCTCACCGTGAGAACAATAAGTGGAAATACAAGGCCGTAGCACTGGAAGTAGCAACGGGGGAAAGAGCAATTGAAACAGGAGAAGGTAGCGCACAAGTAGGGGAACTCAGAGCCGTCCTACTAGCTGCACAACGTGGGGCTACTTACATTTACACTGACTCATATGCTGTTTTTAAAGGAGCCACTGAATGGATTGGACACTGGGCAGCCAATGATTGGCAGGTGAATAGAGTCCCAATCTGGGAGACAGAGAGTTGGAAGCAACTGTTGGAAATGGGAGGACAGAGAACATTGCACATCGGTTGGGTAAAAGGCCATGATCGTTCGAACTCGATCACTGCTCAATTCAACCAACAGGTAGATAGCCTCACGCGGTTGCAGCAAATTGACATTGTAGATGATGGTCGGGAATGGGAACGCTTACTCGAATGGTTACATATTAAGCGTGGCCATACAGGCCGTGCTGATCTGTATCAGGAAGGTCTAGCCCGGGGGTGGCCTGTGTCGGTTAAGCTGTGTGAACAAGTAGTAACCGCCTGTTCACAATGTCGCCTACGACTCAATAAAGATCATCCGAGTAAGGCGCCTCCTTTACACATTCGGGACAAGAAAACATTGTGGCATTCATGGCAAATTGATTATATTGGGCCCTTGAGATCATCAGGTGAGAAAAGATACGTCCTAGTCGGAGTGGAGATTATCTCTGGCCTCGCTATGGCCACCAGCTTCAAATCAGCTACCGGGAACAACACAGTGAAAGGCCTAAAAGGGTGGTTCAGCACACTTCCCCTTCCTGAGGAAATCCAAAGTGATAACGGTTCACACTTTACCGCTACAGTGGTACAAGATTGGGCCAAAGAAGAAGGGATTCGATGGGTATTTCATACTCCCTATTATCCTCAGGCTAATGGCATTGTTGAACGCACCAATGGATTGGTTAAGCGTTTTGCAAAAACTCATGAACCTGGTTGGCATTTGCCATTGGATGATGCCATCTATCAATTAAATAACAGATGGAGTGGAGATGGCTGTCCTAAAACGAAAGCTTTCTGTGTATCTGCTGATATCATCACTCCAAAAGTTCCCAATGAACCACGAAAATACCTGGGACAATTTCACCCTGGGCAACCTGTGTTAGTGAAAATGCCTCAAATTGGCACAGTACCAATGGTGTTAGCTACTCCCAAAAACCCCCATGCACGGGAAGCCAAAGACTGTTCAGGGAAGATACACCGGATCAGCACCCGGTGGATCTCGCCCTCTTTTTAACCCCGTCGGTCAAATGAGACCGAGCAGATTTTCTTTTCCTTTGTGTCTTACAGGAACCTCGGAAGAACTGTACGTGGACAGACGCATTGGCCTACGCTAACCTCGAGTGTCTCCAGGGAATCCTGACATTGATCCTGGCAATAATATTATTTTTGTTATGTATGGCCATCTGGAGGCCTAAATTTTAGAATGACGAATTGGCAGATGGAATTGATGCTATTCAGTTTTATCTTTTTACTCCCTGTTGTTTGTAGTCAAAGAGACCCAGAATGGCCGTGGTCTCAAGCTTATGTAAAACACAATGCGATGGCAGGAACAGGAAAAGGAAAATTGAGCCTGGCCACTGTAGTCCTACATGAAAATGAGGTGTTTTCAAAACATGAGATAGATCAAAGCATAGATAAAGTCGAACCTGACTCAACTCCACAGACTAGTCTGGTTCCACTGCCACTATCTGAAACCCCCGATAATGACACCTTATTGAGCGGACTTAAGAATCTGCCCCTTGATGATGAGCTTTGGGATAATGCACTGTCACGATACACTGCAAGCACTGAGACACTAGAAAACATGAGGGATTTAAATCTCTCCACTCTGGTTATACAAGGAAGTGAAGTATATTCCAGAGATAAATGGAGTTGGAAAGACTCACTCCAAATGGCTAAGCTTGAAGCCGTCCCAGGAAAGAAAATACAAATTAGCTGCCGAGTAATCAATGGGTCTGCTCACCATAGACCAACTGTAATTGAAACCATCCATGTAGACTCTACTAAACCGGACAAATATAACACTGATTGATTGTTACAAAATTATAGAGCCAAACTCAGATTGCTGGCACAACTTCACCTTTATCAAACCTATCATAGTATATTGTATTTGGGGCTACAGGGGCACGGAATTGTTATTTGAATTTATGATTGACTCAAATACATCTGAACCTGTTGAAATGAACCCAAAACCTACACCCCCACAAACTTTCAAGGGTGTAGCTACTCAGCCCTCCATTAGTCTAACTCCTTACACCTTTAACATTGGCCCTTATGCCATTAAACACACAGGTCAACAACAAATACCGTTTAACCCAACATATTCCCTCAAACGAGTAGAATTGTCAATGCAGATTAATATCTCTGCGATCAAACCCACCTGCTCACCATTCCTGAGTACATCTTATGCAGGATGGTCAGCATGGTTAGGCCGGCGAACTGTTGACACCTCACAACGACTGAAGAGAGAGGTGACTGGTATCTTAGGAACAGGACTGGGAGTCTTAAATAGTACAGATGCTGAGATACTTGCAAACAAACTAGTCACAACTACTAGTGCTCTAGACAAATTAAAACATCCTCTACAGTCCTCTCTATCAGCATTGGGAAATCACCAATGGCTTTTATCGAATATATTGCCTCAGTGGGAGGAAACAGGTGAAAAAGACCATCAGCTGATCACAAATGCACTTGGTACAACCCCAAACAATGTTTCCTTGGCCCTTAGTTGTATCCAAGCCCAACTGTGGATGCAATCTATGACAGCCGCAATTATAAGGGAAGGTGAAGAAGGCACCTTGCCCACTGAAATTCGAAAAGTAATATGGGATAATGCAATTGAGTTTGAGAGAAAATTTCAATCCTGGTGGTATCTGGTTAATTTCACCTATGATCCCACTGAGAGCAAAGCCACAGCTTTTGTCTTAACGATACGCAATGCCTCAGTATACACCATATACCCAATCATCGCACTGGGGTTGAATCACCATGGAGCTATACTCCATCCGGTAGAGCATAGAGTGTGGGCACAACAAAACGAGAATAAATGGCAAACTGTTGATGTTGAAGCATGCATTTCACGAGATCAACAAGGATTCATTTGTGAGAGTAATACTCTCAAGGCACAAGACATTTGTCTTGACACCAACCAGAATGTTTGTCATTTTGAGATACAACCTGATGAAACCCCAGAAACTGTGCTTGTATATATTGGGAAAGGGTGTGTTTGCATGAGGTCTCCCTGTACTTTTGTATTCGTAGATGACATAGCAGTAGATATAAGTAATAACTCAAATCTTTGTGTTTGTAACTTTACTAACATCATTGGATGTGACTTCAGTTATTCAGCTCCTGTTACGTCTTTTCAATTGCTACAATCTAATTACACATTGATTCGAGATTTGCTGCCTACCCCTATCGGAATGAATCTCTCACTAGTGAGGAAGTTGCTACAACACGATGAATTGAAGCGATTGTTGAAAGAGGCCCAAGAAAATGGACAAAGAACTCTGATTACTGTCCATCATGATGTTGAAGAAATACACCATGTACTGGAAAGGGTCAAGAGAGACGGTGGACATGAATGGTGGGACACCCTCTTTGGATGGTCACCGACAGCTACAGGACTTTTTAACAAGATGCTCCATCCTGTTGTTGTTCTACTAGTACTCACTGTATTGTGCTTTGCTTTGACAATTGTTTTGCATGTTAGACTTTGGATTATGATGAAACGCTTAACTCGCTTAATCACCCCGCAAGAAGTATTTGCACTTGATATCCCTCGCCATAAGAGGACATGTGATATTCCCCATCAGTATTGATTATCGTGGAGCTTGAGTGACTGTAGTCACGGGGTGGATTATGTGGAATAATTACTAAATTGGCCAAGAATACAAAAATACAGCATTGTTCACACATTAAGGAAAGTCATAAAATCAAGAGGCTTCTGAGGTAGAATACAGCCACAGCTAGCACACGAAGAATGCAACATCTGTGATTCCCTGCGCGAGGTTGTTTGCGAAACTACACGAGGGATGGAACGGAACACGCTTGTTCCGTGGCCTTCCCTTGTGACGAATAGCAGATATGGGGACGAGATGGTACTACGGAACTGATAAGCGGCCTACACGCTACCCGAGCCAACCTTTCGTCAAATGTTGATGAAATGCTGTCCTTTTGTGCGAACTTTGCTCACCACAATGTACCAAAACACACCTCCATCCCGGAGGCTATCCGCCCCCGAGGTGTGAACACTCCTCCTTGAATACATTAATCATAATAAAAGTATGTATGACTAAAGTCACTCAAACTCCACTTTGAAGATAAAAAAATAATATAAAAATAGCCCAAGAGAGAGGGGATGTCAGGGAAGACACCATCGCGAAGAATTCCACCGCTGATTTCCGGGATCAGTCGACGGGCTGAGCCTTTCTTCCCCCCCATAGGGACGCCTTTGGGTAAGACTTCGATTACACCGAGCGCTTTCTCGGGGACTTAGAAATTTCTCTAGAGAATCTCTACCCTACGTTTATAGCCAGGCTGTATCGTTTATAATTTTGTCGCGCGTTTGTATACTTAGCAATATCTTTATTTGCACGTGCTTTGCAGACAGTGTATTTATCACCGGCAATCCTAAAGAACCTGTATATCTGTTGTTTAAATAAACTGCACTGTTTAAGTAGCTAGTCGTTCCGCTTTCTCACTGAACGCGACCAAAACTACAGAGAGGCCGTGCTAGTTCAGGAGCACGACTAGACTGAAGGTGCAGTCCACTATTAGTGTATCCAAATCGTAGTAGTTTAATACATATTAAACGCGATTGGACTGATAGTGCTGAATTGGGCATCACTCAGAATTTAAACCTAGCCGCACCTAGCCTCCCACCTCGGTGAGGAGTGTTAGAACGCAAGGGGGTTTATCTTCTGCCAAAACCGCTTGGCCCCGTTTCACGCAACAGAATTTGGCGTAGTCGGCAGGATTGCCATGGATAAACTGCTGCAAAAATATGATTGTGCCCCTTCCCAGGCTGGGAAGGAGTGGGCCCAAAAATTTTGGAAGGATGAAGAGAAAGTGGTGGAACGTATTGAAGAGTGTCGGGTTTCACAGAAGCTCAGAGCGGGGAAAGGCAAGGGTGTGATTTGTGCTGTGTTAGGCGCCTGTTTATCTTGTGCACAACAAGAAGCTAGAGAAACCCCTGCTCCTAATCTGATTTCAGCTGTAGAATATGCAACCCTGAAATCGGAGAATGAGGTGCTGAAGTCATCATTAGCCTTGCAAAAGGAGACAGGAGAAAAATTAAGAACTCACGTCGATAAGCTTGTGAGTGAGAATGAATGTTTAGGAAACCAGAATGCTCAACTTAAAATATTATTAGAAAGGGTGACTGGGCTCTTAGATAAAATGCAGCCCTCGACCCAGGTCCAACAGATTCGTAAGTTAATGTGTTATCCAAATTCCGGAACCCAGACCGGAGATTTTTTGTCTAATAGCGAGGATGACGAAGAAGATGAGGAGGAAAGGACTTTTACTTTGAAATCCCAAGTTTTTCCTTTACGTCCTCTGGTTAAAACTGAAGCTGCGGTTGATGACGATGATGAAATTCACACCACTGTGCGTACCGTTCCACGGACACCAACCGAGTTAACAAAAATAAGGGAGAAATATTCGAGGCGACCAGAAGAGTCAGCTGTTGAGTACGTGTGGCGAGTTTCTTCTGAAGGGGGGGACAGAATTATGCTGAGTGAGGAAGAAGCAGGAGACTCTTGGGGACCAGGAGTGTTTTTAACCACTATGCCTGGGGATCATAATTATTCCCTAACTGCTCGAGCAGCCTATTGGGCAGGGGGTATGGATCCGCGAGAGAGGGGGGAGCCGTTAGAGATTAGAGCTACAGGCTACTCTGATCTGTTTGCGGCTGTACGGAAAGCAGCTTGTCTGCAAGCCATGTATGACAGAGAGGAATTTCGGAAATCCCCAATGTCAGCCCCTATCGACCCCGATCGATTAGCCCCTCTCATCCGTGGTCTTCCCGATTGCCTGAAACCGTTCCTTGTTCGTACTCAAGATCGTATACGAGAGGCTCGGGGTGCTCATAGGCGGGGCCGTCGTCACTACATGCCCACCTGGAATGAATATGTACAGGAAATAGATCAATATGGGCGCCGAATGGGCTGGGCCAGCCTAACTAGTGAGAAATCCTCCGAACACCCCCGAAAGGTTCGCCAAGTCCGAACTCACACTAAAAACCCTAAATCGGAGGAAAGGTTTAAGCCTGATAAGGACCGGAATGAGTTGTGGCGTAAAGCCCTACAATTAGGGGTGCCCCGACAATTCTTGCACGGTGTCCCTACGGGAGACCTCCGTACACTAGTCCAATCTCTAACTAGAAAGAATAATGTGGCTGGGGAGAAAAGTCTAACCAGAGAATCCCCAAGTCGTGAGAAAATTGTGCCTTCTGCACCGGAACGTAACTTGATTGATTTGACAGAGTCCCAGCCAAAAAACTCCTATCCCCGGGGAGGGCAGTGAGCCACCCTGTCCGGCAGGTACTAGCAATTCAATGGCTCTCTCATAAAGACTCCGAACCCGTTATTATCATTCCTGTTGGACCCCGGAAGATATTGGTAAATTTTATTATTGATACTGGAGCCCAAATGTCTGCAATCACTAACGAAACAGCACAACTTCTAGGTATAAATCCCACCCGACGCAGAGTCAACTTCACAGGAATTGATGGTGTGGTAAAAACATGCCCCACTGCAAAAATTAACCTCTGGTTGCCGGGAGAGCAGCGAATGACTAGGGCAGAAGTGTTAGTGGGTGCCTCACATTCTAACCTCCTAGGATTTGACGTGCTGCGTGGGCGAATGTGGAAATTCCCGGATGGAACTGTGTGGAGTTTTGCAGGACGCAAAAAAGGATTAGACACAGTTAAACTGGGCCTATTAGAAACATCTATACCTTTGCCTCCCTCTAAAATTACCAACGTCCGACAGTACCCACTGCCTGCAGCTGCACTTGCAGGAGCAGACGGGGTGGTATCAGATTTAGAAAAAAGAAACATCATTAAGAGGACTCACTCGCCTTATAATTCACCGGTGTGGCCAGTAAAGAAACCAACCGGGCAATGGCGTTTCACAGTAGATTACCGAAAGTTAAACGCCAACACTGCACCCCTGACCGCTGCGGTTCCGAGTATCGCGGAAATTGTGACAATGATAAAAGGAGCTGCCCATCCTTGGATGGCTGCCTTAGATGTAAAAGACATGTTTTTTATGATTCCCCTCCTTGAGCAAGACAAAGCGCAGTTTGCATTCACGTGGAAAGGAGTCCAATATACCTTTAACCGACTTCCACAAGGATACAAACATTCCCCCACCATTGCTCATAATGCTTTAGCTAAAGCGCTATCAGAGATTCCTGTTTCACAGGGATGTACAGTATACCAATATATTGACGACATCTTAATAGGGGGGGAGAGAGCCAAGAAAGTGTACAAGACATGATGCAAAACATCCGAAAAACATTATCAGATTTGGGATTGGAAATTCCAGACTCAAAATGTCAGGGACCTGCACAGGAAGTTAAATTCCTGGGGGTCTGGTGGATTAAGGGAGCTGCTTCTGTCCCTCAGGATACCCTGAAAAAAATAGAACATGGACAGAATCCTTCCAGCACGAAGGAGTTACAGCAAGTTCTGGGAACTTTAAGTTATTGGCGTAAACACATCCCTGGCTTTTCCATCATTGCTCGCCCCCTTTATTGTTTGCTCAAAAAAGGTAAATCCTGGGAGTGGACTGAACAACATACTAATGCACTGGAATTGCTAATAAAAGAGCTAAGGTTATTCCAACAACTTGGCCCCATACATCCAACTGACCCTGTCCATGTAGAATGGGGGTTCAGCGAACATGGTTCTCATTGTAACTTATGGCAAAAGGGACCAGCAGGACCGGAGAGACCATTAGAATTTAGCTCTCACTCCTTTAATGATACTGAGAGCAGATATTCAGACCTAGAGAAGGGTTTACTGTCCCTGGTGCGAGCATTGCAACGAGCAGAGCAGATAAGGAGAGAACAGAGCGTGATTGTTCGGGGCCCTTTTCGTCTCCTAGATGTGGTCCGTAAAGGGACAGCACCACCAGCCGGCATTGCCCAGAAACCCACAGTTCGAAAGTGGTATGCTTATTTAGAAGGCATTAATGATATCATGCCAATCTCTGAAGGTAGTATCAAAGTATCCAAGCTCCAGAAGGATATAGATGGTGCCCTATTGTTCCAATCCCCACCAAACAGACCATCTCCAATCCAAGAAGCACCTCCTCTGAAAGAAGGCAGTGATCTTACAGGAGTGTGGTTTACTGATGCGTCATCTCACCGTGAGAACAATAAGTGGAAATACAAGGCCGTAGCACTGGAAGTAGCAACGGGGGAAAGAGCAATTGAAACAGGAGAAGGTAGCGCACAAGTAGGGGAACTCAGAGCCGTCCTACTAGCTGCACAACGTGGGGCTACTTACATTTACACTGACTCATATGCTGTTTTTAAAGGAGCCACTGAATGGATTGGACACTGGGCAGCCAATGATTGGCAGGTGAATAGAGTCCCAATCTGGGAGACAGAGAGTTGGAAGCAACTGTTGGAAATGGGAGGACAGAGAACATTGCACATTGGTTGGGTAAAAGGCCATGATCGTTCGAACTCGATCACTGCTCAATTCAACCAACAGGTAGATAGCCTCACGCGGTTGCAGCAAATTGACATTGTAGATGATGGTCGGGAATGGGAACGCTTACTCGAATGGTTACATATTAAGCGTGGCCATACAGGCCGTGCTGATCTGTATCAGGAAGGTCTAGCCCGGGGGTGGCCTGTGTCGGTTAAGCTGTGTGAACAAGTAGTAACCACCTGTTCACAATGTCGCCTACGACTCAATAAAGATCATCCGAGTAAGGCGCCTCCTTTACACATTCGGGACAAGAAAACATTGTGGCATTCATGGCAAATTGATTATATTGGGCCCTTGAGATCATCAGGTGAGAAAAGATACGTCCTAGTCGGAGTGGAGATTATCTCTGGCCTCGCTATGGCCACCAGCTTCAAATCAGCTACCGGGAACAACACAGTGAAAGGCCTAAAAGGGTGGTTCAGCACACTTCCCCTTCCTGAGGAAATCCAAAGTGATAACGGTTCACACTTTACCGCTACAGTGGTACAAGATTGGGCCAAAGAAGAAGGGATTCGATGGGTATTTCATACTCCCTATTATCCTCAGGCTAATGGCATTGTTGAACGCACCAATGGATTGGTTAAGCGTTTTGCAAAAACTCATGAACCTGGTTGGCATTTGCGATTGGATGATGCCATCTATCAATTAAATAACAGATGGAGTGGAGATGGCTGTCCTAAAATGAAAGCTTTCTGTGTATCTGCTGATATCATCACTCCAAAAGTTCCCAATGAACCACGAAAATACCTGGGACAATTTCACCCTGGGCAACCTGTGTTAGTGAAAATGCCTCAAATTGGCACAGTACCAATGGTGTTAGCTACTCCCAAAAACCCCCATGCACGGGAAGCCAAAGACTGTTCAGGGAAGATACACCGGATCAGCACCCGGTGGATCTCGCCCTCTTTTTAACCCCGTCGGTCAAATGAGACCGAGCAGATTTTCTTTTCCTTTGTGTCTTACAGGAACCTCGGAAGAACTGTACGTGGACAGACGCATTGGCCTACGCTAACCTCGAGTGTCTCCAGGGAATCCTGACATTGATCCTGGCAATAATATTATTTTTGTTATGTATGGCCATCTGGAGGCCTAAATTTTAGAATGACGAATTGGCAGATGGAATTGATGCTATTCAGTTTTATCTTTTTACTCCCTGTTGTTTGTAGTCAAAGAGACCCAGAATGGCCGTGGTCTCAAGCTTATGTAAAACACAATGCGATGGCAGGAACAGGAAAAGGAAAATTGAGCCTGGCCACTGTAGTCCTACATGAAAATGAGGTGTTTTCAAAACATGAGATAGATCAAAGCATAGATAAAGTCGAACCTGACTCAACTCCACAGACTAGTCTGGTTCCACTGCCACTATCTGAAACCCCCGATAATGACACCTTATTGAGCGGACTTAAGAATCTGCCCCTTGATGATGAGCTTTGGGATAATGCACTGTCACGATACACTGCAAGCACTGAGACACTAGAAAACATGAGGGATTTAAATCTCTCCACTCTGGTCATACAAGGAAGTGAAGTATATTCCAGAGATAAATGGAGTTGGAAAGACTCACTCCAAATGGCTAAGCTTGAAGCCGTCCCAGGAAAGAAAATACAAATTAGCTGCCGAGTAATCAATGGGTCTGCTCACCATAGACCAACTGTAATTGAAACCATCCATGTAGACTCTACTAAACCGGACAAATATAACACTGATTGATTGTTACAAAATTATAGAGCCAAACTCAGATTGCTGGCACAACTTCACCTTTATCAAACCTATCATAGTATATTGTATTTGGGGCTACAGGGGCACGGAATTGTTATTTGAATTTATGATTGACTCAAATACATCTGAACCTGTTGAAATGAACCCAAAACCTACACCCCCACAAACTTTCAAGGGTGTAGCTACTCAGCCCTCCATTAGTCTAACTCCTTACACCTTTAACATTGGCCCTTATGCCATTAAACACACAGGTCAACAACAAATACCGTTTAACCCAACATATTCCCTCAAACGAGTAGAATTGTCAACGCAGATTAATATCTCTGCGATCAAACCCACCTGCTCACCATTCCTGAGTACATCTTATGCAGGATGGTCAGCATGGTTAGGCCGGCGAACTGTTGACACCTCACAACGACTGAAGAGAGAGGTGACTGGTATCTTAGGAACAGGACTGGGAGTCTTAAATAGTATAGATGCTGAGATACTTGCAAACAAACTAGTCACAACTACTAGTGATCTAGACAAATTAAAACATCCTCTACAGTCCTCTCTATCAGCATTGGGAAATCACCAATGGCTTTTATCGAATATATTGCCTCAGTGGGAGGAAACAGGTGAAAAAGACCATCAGCTGATCACAAATGCACTTGGTACAACCCCAAACAATGTTTCCTTGGCCCTTAGTTGTATCCAAGCCCAACTGTGGATGCAATCTATGACAGCCGCAATTATAAGGGAAGGTGAAGAAGGCACCTTGCCCACTGAAATTCGAAAAGTAATATGGGATAATGCAATTGAGTTTGAGAGAAAATTTCAATCCTGGTGGTATCTGGTTAATTTCACCTATGATCCCACTGAGAGCAAAGCCACAGCTTTTGTCTTAACGATACGCAATGCCTCAGTATACACCATATACCCAATCATCGCACTGGGGTTGAATCACCATGGAGCTATACTCCATCCGGTAGAGCATAGAGTGTGGGCACAACAAAACGAGAATAAATGGCAAACTGTTGATGTTGAAGCATGCATTTCACGAGATCAACAAGGATTCATTTGTGAGAGTAATACTCTCAAGGCACAAGACATTTGTCTTGACACCAACCAGAATGTTTGTCATTTTGAGATACAACCTGATGAAACCCCAGAAACTGTGCTTGTATATATTGGGAAAGGGTGTGTTTGCATGAGGTCTCCCTGTACTTTTGTATTCGTAGATGACATAGCAGTAGATATAAGTAATAACTCAAATCTTTGTGTTTGTAACTTTACTAACATCATTGGATGTGACTTCAGTTATTCAGCTCCTGTTACGTCTTTTCAATTGCTACAATCTAATTACACATTGATTCGAGATTTGCTGCCTACCCCTATCGGAATGAATCTCTCACTAGTGAGGAAGTTGCTACAACACGATGAATTGAAGCGATTGTTGAAAGAGGCCCAAGAAAATGGACAAAGAACTCTGATTACTGTCCATCATGATGTTGAAGAAATACACCATGTACTGGAAAGGGTCAAGAGAGACGGTGGACATGAATGGTGGGACACCCTCTTTGGATGGTCACCGACAGCTACAGGACTTTTTAACAAGATGCTCCATCCTGTTGTTGTTCTACTAGTACTCACTGTATTGTGCTTTGCTTTGACAATTGTTTTGCATGTTAGACTTTGGATTATGATGAAACGCTTAACTCGCTTAATCACCCCGCAAGAAGTATTTGCACTTGATATCCCTCGCCATAAGAGGACATGTGATATTCCCCATCAGTATTGATTATCGTGGAGCTTGAGTGACTGTAGTCACGGGGTGGATTATGTGGAATAATTACTAAATTGGCCAAGAATACAAAAATACAGCATTGTTCACACATTAAGGAAAGTCATAAAATCAAGAGGCTTCTGAGGTAGAATACAGCCACAGCTAGCACACGAAGAATGCAACATCTGTGATTCCCTGCGCGAGGTTGTTTGCGAAACTACACGAGGGATGGAACGGAACACGCTTGTTCCGTGGCCTTCCCTTGTGACGAATAGCAGATATGGGGACGAGATGGTACTACGGAACTGATAAGCGGCCTACACGCTACCCGAGCCAACCTTTCGTCAAATGTTGATGAAATGCTGTCCTTTTGTGCGAACTTTGCTCACCACAATGTACCAAAACACACCTCCATCCCGGAGGCTATCCGCCCCCGAGGTGTGAACACTCCTCCTTGAATACATTAATCATAATAAAAGTATGTATGACTAAAGTCACTCAAACTCCACTTTGAAGATAAAAAAATAATATAAAAATAGCCCAAGAGAGAGGGGATGTCAGGGAAGACACCATCGCGAAGAATTCCACCGCTGATTTCCGGGATCAGTCGACGGGCTGAGCCTTTCTTCCCCCCCATAGGGACGCCTTTGGGTAAGACTTCGATTACACCGAGCGCTTTCTCGGGGACTTAGAAATTTCTCTAGAGAATCTCTACCCTACGTTTATAGCCAGGCTGTATCGTTTATAATTTTGTCGCGCGTTTGTATACTTAGCAATATCTTTACTTGCACGTGCTTTGCAGACAGTGTATTTATCACCGGCAATCCTAAAGAACCTGTATATCTGTTGTTTAAATAAACTGCACTGTTTAAGTAGCTAGTCGTTCCGCTTTCTCACTGAACGCGACCAAAACTACAGAGAGGCCGTGCTAGTTCAGGAGCACGACTAGACTGAAGGTGCAGTCCACTATTAGTGTATCCAAATCGTAGTAGTTTAATACATATTAAACGCGATTGGACTGATAGTGCTGAATTGGGCATCACTCAGAATTTAAACCTAGCCGCACCTAGCCTCCCACCTCGGTGAGGAGTGTTAGAACGCAAGGGGGTTTATCTTCTGCCAAAACCGCTTGGCCCCGTTTCACGCAACAGAATTTGGCGTAGTCGGCAGGATTGCCATGGATAAACTGCTGCAAAAATATGATTGTGCCCCTTCCCAGGCTGGGAAGGAGTGGGCCCAAAAATTTTGGAAGGATGAAGAGAAAGTGGTGGAACGTATTGAAGAGTGTCGGGTTTCACAGAAGCTCAGAGCGGGGAAAGGCAAGGGTGTGATTTGTGCTGCGTTAGGCGCCTGTTTATCTTGTGCACAACAAGAAGCTAGAGAAACCCCTGCTCCTAATCTGATTTCAGCTGTAGAATATGCAACCCTGAAATCGGAGAATGAGGTGCTGAAGTCATCATTAGCCTTGCAAAAGGAGACAGGAGAAAAATTAAGAACTCACGTCGATAAGCTTGTGAGTGAGAATGAATGTTTAGGAAACCAGAATGCTCAACTTAAAATATTATTAGAAAGGGTGACTGGGCTCTTAGATAAAATGCAGCCCTCGACCCAGGTCCAACAGATTCGTAAGTTAATGTGTTATCCAAATTCCGGAACCCAGACCGGAGATTTTTTGTCTAATAGTGAGGATGACGAAGAAGATGAGGAGGAAAGGACTTTTACTTTGAAATCCCAAGTTTTTCCTTTACGTCCTCTGGTTAAAACTGAAGCTGCGGTTGATGACGATGATGAAATTCACACCACTGTGCGTACCGTTCCACGGACACCAACCGAGTTAACAAAAATAAGGGAGAAATATTCGAGGCGACCAGAAGAGTCAGCTGTTGAGTACGTGTGGCGAGTTTCTTCTGAAGGGGGGGACAGAATTATGCTGAGTGAGGAAGAAGCAGGAGACTCTTGGGGACCAGGAGTGTTTTTAACCACTATGCCTGGGGATCATAATTATTCCCTAACTGCTCGAGCAGCCTATTGGGCAGGGGGTATGGATCCGCGAGAGAGGGGGGAGCCGTTAGAGATTAGAGCTACAGGCTACTCTGATCTGTTTGCGGCTGTACGGAAAGCAGCTTGTCTGCAAGCCATGTATGACAGAGAGGAATTTCGGAAATCCCCAATGTCAGCCCCTATCGACCCCGATCGATTAGCCCCTCTCATCCGTGGTCTTCCCGATTGCCTGAAACCGTTCCTTGTTCGTACTCAAGATCGTATACGAGAGGCTCGGGGTGCTCATAGGCGGGGCCGTCGTCACTACATGCCCACCTGGAATGAATATGTACAGGAAATAGATCAATATGGGCGCCGAATGGGCTGGGCCAGCCTAACTAGTGAGAAATCCTCCGAACACCCCCGAAAGGTTCGCCAAGTCCGAACTCACACTAAAAACCCTAAATCGGAGGAAAGGTTTAAGCCTGATAAGGACCGGAATGAGTTGTGGCGTAAAGCCCTACAATTAGGGGTGCCCCGACAATTCTTGCACGGTGTCCCTACGGGAGACCTCCGTACACTAGTCCAATCTCTAACTAGAAAGAATAATGTGGCTGGGGAGAAAAGTCTAACCAGAGAATCCCCAAGTCGTGAGAAAATTGTGCCTTCTGCACCGGAACGTAACTTGATTGATTTGACAGAGTCTCAGCCAAAAAACTCCTATCCCCGGGGAGGGCAGTGAGCCACCCTGTCCGGCAGGTACTAGCAATTCAATGGCTCTCTCATAAAGACTCCGAACCCGTTATTATCATTCCTGTTGGACCCCGGAAGATATTGGTAAATTTTATTATTGATACTGGAGCCCAAATGTCTGCAATCACTAACGAAACAGCACAACTTCTAGGTATAAATCCCACCCGACGCAGAGTCAACTTCACAGGAATTGATGGTGTGGTAAAAACATGCCCCACTGCAAAAATTAACCTCTGGTTGCCGGGAGAGCAGCGAATGACTAGGGCAGAAGTGTTAGTGGGTGCCTCACATTCTAACCTCCTAGGATTTGACGTGCTGCGTGGGCGAATGTGGAAATTCCCGGATGGAACTGTGTGGAGTTTTGCAGGACGCAAAAAAGGATTAGACACAGTTAAACTGGGCCTATTAGAAACATCTATACCTTTGCCTCCCTCTAAAATTACCAACGTCCGACAGTACCCACTGCCTGCAGCTGCACTTGCAGGAGCAGACGGGGTGGTATCAGATTTAGAAAAAAGAAACATCATTCAGAGGACTCACTCGCCTTATAATTCACCGGTGTGGCCAGTAAAGAAACCAACCGGGCAATGGCGTTTCACAGTAGATTACCGAAAGTTAAACGCCAACGCTGCACCCCTGACCGCTGCGGTTCCGAGTATCGCGGAAATTGTGACAATGATAAAAGGAGCTGCCCATCCTTGGATGGCTGCCTTAGATGTAAAAGACATGTTTTTTATGATTCCCCTCCTTGAGCAAGACAAAGCGCAGTTTGCATTCACGTGGAAAGGAGTCCAATATACCTTTAACCGACTTCCACAAGGATACAAACATTCCCCCACCATTGCTCATAATGCTTTAGCTAAAGCGCTATCAGAGATTCCTGTTTCACAGGGATGTACAGTATACCAATATATTGACGACATCTTAATAGGGGGGGAGAGAGCCAAGAAAGTGTACAAGACATGATGCAAAACATCCGAAAAACATTATCAGATTTGGGATTGGAAATTCCAGACTCAAAATGTCAGGGACCTGCACAGGAAGTTAAATTCCTGGGGGTCTGGTGGATTAAGGGAGCTGCTCCTGTCCCTCAGGATACCCTGAAAAAAATAGAACATGGACAGAATCCTTCCAGCACGAAGGAGTTACAGCAAGTTCTGGGAACTTTAAGTTATTGGCGTAAACACATCCCTGGCTTTTCCATCATTGCTCGCCCCCTTTATTGTTTGCTCAAAAAAGGTAAATCCTGGGAGTGGACTGAACAACATACTAATGCACTGGAATTGCTAATAAAAGAGCTAAGGTTATTCCAACAACTTGGCCCCATACATCCAACTGACCCTGTCCATGTAGAATGGGGGTCCAGCGAACATGGCTCTCATTGTAACTTATGGCAAAAGGGACCAGCAGGACCGGAGAGACCATTAGAATTTAGCTCTCACTCCTTTAATGATACTGAGAGCAGATATTCAGACCTAGAGAAGGGTTTACTGTCCCTGGTGCGAGCATTGCAACGAGCAGAGCAGATAAGGAGAGAACAGAGCGTGATTGTTCGGGGCCCTTTTCGTCTCCTAGATGTGGTCCGTAAAGGGACAGCACCACCAGCCGGCATTGCCCAGAAACCCACAGTTCGAAAGTGGTATGCTTATTTAGAAGGCATTAATGATATCATGCCAATCTCTGAAGGTAGTATCAAAGTATCCAAGCTCCAGAAGGATATAGATGGTGCCCTATTGTTCCAATCCCCACCAAACAGACCATCTCCAATCCAAGAAGCACCTCCTCTGAAAGAAGGCAGTGATCTTACAGGAGTGTGGTTTACTGATGCGTCATCTCACCGTGAGAACAATAAGTGGAAATACAAGGCCGTAGCACTGGAAGTAGCAACGGGGGAAAGAGCAATTGAAACAGGAGAAGGTAGCGCACAAGTAGGGGAACTCAGAGCCGTCCTACTAGCTGCACAACGTGGGGCTACTTACATTTACACTGACTCATATGCTGTTTTTAAAGGAGCCACTGAATGGATTGGACACTGGGCAGCCAATGATTGGCAGGTGAATAGAGTCCCAATCTGGGAGACAGAGAGTTGGAAGCAACTGTTGGAAATGGGAGGACAGAGAACATTGCACATTGGTTGGGTAAAAGGCCATGATCGTTCGAACTCGATCACTGCTCAATTCAACCAACAGGTAGATAGCCTCACGCGGTTGCAGCAAATTGACATTGTAGATGATGGTCGGGAATGGGAACGCTTACTCGAATGGTTACATATTAAGCGTGGCCATACAGGCCGTGCTGATCTGTATCAGGAAGGTCTAGCCCGGGGGTGGCCTGTGTCGGTTAAGCTGTGTGAACAAGTAGTAACCGCCTGTTCACAATGTCGCCTACGACTCAATAAAGATCATCCGAGTAAGGCGCCTCCTTTACACATTCGGGACAAGAAAACATTGTGGCATTCATGGCAAATTGATTATATTGGGCCCTTGAGATCATCAGGTGAGAAAAGATACGTCCTAGTCGGAGTGGAGATTATCTCTGGCCTCGCTATGGCCACCAGCTTCAAATCAGCTACCGGGAACAACACAGTGAAAGGCCTAAAAGGGTGGTTCAGCACACTTCCCCTTCCTGAGGAAATCCAAAGTGATAACGGTTCACACTTTACCGCTACAGTGGTACAAGATTGGGCCAAAGAAGAAGGGATTCGATGGGTATTTCATACTCCCTATTATCCTCAGGCTAATGGCATTGTTGAACGCACCAATGGATTGGTTAAGCGTTTTGCAAAAACTCATGAACCTGGTTGGCATTTGCCATTGGATGATGCCATCTATCAATTAAATAACAGATGGAGTGGAGATGGCTGTCCTAAAATGAAAGCTTTCTGTGTATCTGCTGATATCATCACTCCAAAAGTTCCCAATGAACCACGAAAATACCTGGGACAATTTCACCCTGGGCAACCTGTGTTAGTGAAAATGCCTCAAATTGGCACAGTACCAATGGTGTTAGCTACTCCCAAAAACCCCCATGCACGGGAAGCCAAAGACTGTTCAGGGAAGATACACCGGATCAGCACCCGGTGGATCTCGCCCTCTTTTTAACCCCGTCGGTCAAATGAGACCGAGCAGATTTTCTTTTCCTTTGTGTCTTACAGGAACCTCGGAAGAACTGTACGTGGACAGACGCATTGGCCTACGCTAACCTCGAGTGTCTCCAGGGAATCCTGACATTGATCCTGGCAATAATATTATTTTTGTTATGTATGGCCATCTGGAGGCCTAAATTTTAGAATGACGAATTGGCAGATGGAATTGATGCTATTCAGTTTTATCTTTTTACTCCCTGTTGTTTGTAGTCAAAGAGACCCAGAATGGCCGTGGTCTCAAGCTTATGTAAAACACAATGCGATGGCAGGAACAGGAAAAGGAAAATTGAGCCTGGCCACTGTAGTCCTACATGAAAATGAGGTGTTTTCAAAACATGAGATAGATCAAAGCATAGATAAAGTCGAACCTGACTCAACTCCACAGACTAGTCTGGTTCCACTGCCACTATCTGAAACCCCCGATAATGACACCTTATTGAGCGGACTTAAGAATCTGCCCCTTGATGATGAGCTTTGGGATAATGCACTGTCACGATACACTGCAAGCACTGAGACACTAGAAAACATGAGGGATTTAAATCTCTCCACTCTGGTCATACAAGGAAGTGAAGTATATTCCAGAGATAAATGGAGTTGGAAAGACTCACTCCAAATGGCTAAGCTTGAAGCCGTCCCAGGAAAGAAAATACAAATTAGCTGCCGAGTAATCAATGGGTCTGCTCACCATAGACCAACTGTAATTGAAACCATCCATGTAGACTCTACTAAACCGGACAAATATAACACTGATTGATTGTTACAAAATTATAGAGCCAAACTCAGATTGCTGGCACAACTTCACCTTTATCAAACCTATCATAGTATATTGTATTTGGGGCTACAGGGGCACGGAATTGTTATTTGAATTTATGATTGACTCAAATACATCTGAACCTGTTGAAATGAACCCAAAACCTACACCCCCACAAACTTTCAAGGGTGTAGCTACTCAGCCCTCCATTAGTCTAACTCCTTACACCTTTAACATTGGCCCTTATGCCATTAAACACACAGGTCAACAACAAATACCGTTTAACCCAACATATTCCCTCAAACGAGTAGAATTGTCAATGCAGATTAATATCTCTGCGATCAAACCCACCTGCTCACCATTCCTGAGTACATCTTATGCAGGATGGTCAGCATGGTTAGGCCGGCGAACTGTTGACACCTCACAACGACTGAAGAGAGAGGTGACTGGTATCTTAGGAACAGGACTGGGAGTCTTAAATAGTATAGATGCTGAGATACTTGCAAACAAACTAGTCACAACTACTAGTGATCTAGACAAATTAAAACATCCTCTACAGTCCTCTCTATCAGCATTGGGAAATCACCAATGGCTTTTATCGAATATATTGCCTCAGTGGGAGGAAACAGGTGAAAAAGACCATCAGCTGATCACAAATGCACTTGGTACAACCCCAAACAATGTTTCCTTGGCCCTTAGTTGTATCCAAGCCCAACTGTGGATGCAATCTATGACAGCCGCAATTATAAGGGAAGGTGAAGAAGGCACCTTGCCCACTGAAATTCAAAAAGTAATATGGGATAATGCAATTGAGTTTGAGAGAAAATTTCAATCCTGGTGGTATCTGGTTAATTTCACCTATGATCCCACTGAGAGCAAAGCCACAGCTTTTGTCTTAACGATACGCAATGCCTCAGTATACACCATATACCCAATCATCGCACTGGGGTTGAATCACCATGGAGCTATACTCCATCCGGTAGAGCATAGAGTGTGGGCACAACAAAACGAGAATAAATGGCAAACTGTTGATGTTGAAGCATGCATTTCACGAGATCAACAAGGATTCATTTGTGAGAGTAATACTCTCAAGGCACAAGACATTTGTCTTGACACCAACCAGAATGTTTGTCATTTTGAGATACAACCTGATGAAACCCCAGAAACTGTGCTTGTATATATTGGGAAAGGGTGTGTTTGCATGAGGTCTCCCTGTACTTTTGTATTCGTAGATGACATAGCAGTAGATATAAGTAATAACTCAAATCTTTGTGTTTGTAACTTTACTAACATCATTGGATGTGACTTCAGTTATTCAGCTCCTGTTACGTCTTTTCAATTGCTACAATCTAATTACACATTGATTCGAGATTTGCTGCCTACCCCTATCGGAATGAATCTCTCACTAGTGAGGAAGTTGCTACAACACGATGAATTGAAGCGATTGTTGAAAGAGGCCCAAGAAAATGGACAAAGAACTCTGATTACTGTCCATCATGATGTTGAAGAAATACACCATGTACTGGAAAGGGTCAAGAGAGACGGTGGACATGAATGGTGGGACACCCTCTTTGGATGGTCACCGACAGCTACAGGACTTTTTAACAAGATGCTCCATCCTGTTGTTGTTCTACTAGTACTCACTGTATTGTGCTTTGCTTTGACAATTGTTTTGCATGTTAGACTTTGGATTATGATGAAACGCTTAACTCGCTTAATCACCCCGCAAGAAGTATTTGCACTTGATATCCCTCGCCATAAGAGGACATGTGATATTCCCCATCAGTATTGATTATCGTGGAGCTTGAGTGACTGTAGTCACGGGGTGGATTATGTGGAATAATTACTAAATTGGCCAAGAATACAAAAATACAGCATTGTTCACACATTAAGGAAAGTCATAAAATCAAGAGGCTTCTGAGGTAGAATACAGCCACAGCTAGCACACGAAGAATGCAACATCTGTGATTCCCTGCGCGAGGTTGTTTGCGAAACTACACGAGGGATGGAACGGAACACGCTTGTTCCGTGGCCTTCCCTTGTGACGAATAGCAGATATGGGGACGAGATGGTACTACGGAACTGATAAGCGGCCTACACGCTACCCGAGCCAACCTTTCGTCAAATGTTGATGAAATGCTGTCCTTTTGTGCGAACTTTGCTCACCACAATGTACCAAAACACACCTCCATCCCGGAGGCTATCCGCCCCCGAGGTGTGAACACTCCTCCTTGAATACATTAATCATAATAAAAGTATGTATGACTAAAGTCACTCAAACTCCACTTTGAAGATAAAAAAATAATATAAAAATAGCCCAAGAGAGAGGGGATGTCAGGGAAGACACCATCGCGAAGAATTCCACCGCTGATTTCCGGGATCAGTCGACGGGCTGAGCCTTTCTTCCCCCCCATAGGGACGCCTTTGGGTAAGACTTCGATTACACCGAGCGCTTTCTCGGGGACTTAGAAATTTCTCTAGAGAATCTCTACCCTACGTTTATAGCCAGGCTGTATCGTTTATAATTTTGTCGCGCGTTTGTATACTTAGCAATATCTTTATTTGCACGTGCTTTGCAGACAGTGTATTTATCACCGGCAATCCTAAAGAACCTGTATATCTGTTGTTTAAATAAACTGCACTGTTTAAGTAGCTAGTCGTTCCGCTTTCTCACTGAACGCGACCAAAACTACAGAGAGGCCGTGCTAGTTCAGGAGCACGACTAGACTGAAGGTGCAGTCCACTATTAGTGTATCCAAATCGTAGTAGTTTAATACATATTAAACGCGATTGGACTGATAGTGCTGAATTGGGCATCACTCAGAATTTAAACCTAGCCGCACCTAGCCTCCCACCTCGGTGAGGAGTGTTAGAACGCAAGGGGGTTTATCTTCTGCCAAAACCGCTTGGCCCCGTTTCACGCAACAGAATTTGGCGTAGTCGGCAGGATTGCCATGGATAAACTGCTGCAAAAATATGATTGTGCCCCTTCCCAGGCTGGGAAGGAGTGGGCCCAAAAATTTTGGAAGGATGAAGAGAAAGTGGTGGAACGTATTGAAGAGTGTCGGGTTTCACAGAAGCTCAGAGCGGGGAAAGGCAAGGGTGTGATTTGTGCTGTGTTAGGCGCCTGTTTATCTTGTGCACAACAAGAAGCTAGAGAAACCCCTGCTCCTAATCTGATTTCAGCTGTAGAATATGCAACCCTGAAATCGGAGAATGAGGTGCTGAAGTCATCATTAGCCTTGCAAAAGGAGACAGGAGAAAAATTAAGAACTCACGTCGATAAGCTTGTGAGTGAGAATGAATGTTTAGGAAACCAGAATGCTCAACTTAAAATATTATTAGAAAGGGTGACTGGGCTCTTAGATAAAATGCAGCCCTCGACCCAGGTCCAACAGATTCGTAAGTTAATGTGTTATCCAAATTCCGGAACCCAGACCGGAGATTTTTTGTCTAATAGTGAGGATGACGAAGAAGATGAGGAGGAAAGGACTTTTACTTTGAAATCCCAAGTTTTTCCTTTACGTCCTCTGGTTAAAACTGAAGCTGCGGTTGATGACGATGATGAAATTCACACCACTGTGCGTACCGTTCCACGGACACCAACCGAGTTAACAAAAATAAGGGAGAAATATTCGAGGCGACCAGAAGAGTCAGCTGTTGAGTACGTGTGGCGAGTTTCTTCTGAAGGGGGGGACAGAATTATGCTGAGTGAGGAAGAAGCAGGAGACTCTTGGGGACCAGGAGTGTTTTTAACCACTATGCCTGGGGATCATAATTATTCCCTAACTGCTCGAGCAGCCTATTGGGCAGGGGGTATGGATCCGCGAGAGAGGGGGGAGCCGTTAGAGATTAGAGCTACAGGCTACTCTGATCTGTTTGCGGCTGTACGGAAAGCAGCTTGTCTGCAAGCCATGTATGACAGAGAGGAATTTCGGAAATCCCCAATGTCAGCCCCTATCGACCCCGATCGATTAGCCCCTCTCATCCGTGGTCTTCCCGATTGCCTGAAACCGTTCCTTGTTCGTACTCAAGATCGTATACGAGAGGCTCGGGGTGCTCATAGGCGGGGCCGTCGTCACTACATGCCCACCTGGAATGAATATGTACAGGAAATAGATCAATATGGGCGCCGAATGGGCTGGGCCAGCCTAACTAGTGAGAAATCCTCCGAACACCCCCGAAAGGTTCGCCAAGTCCGAACTCACACTAAAAACCCTAAATCGGAGGAAAGGTTTAAGCCTGATAAGGACCGGAATGAGTTGTGGCGTAAAGCCCTACAATTAGGGGTGCCCCGACAATTCTTGCACGGTGTCCCTACGGGAGACCTCCGTACACTAGTCCAATCTCTAACTAGAAAGAATAATGTGGCTGGGGAGAAAAGTCTAACCAGAGAATCCCCAAGTCGTGAGAAAATTGTGCCTTCTGCACCGGAACGTAACTTGATTGATTTGACAGAGTCCCAGCCAAAAAACTCCTATCCCCGGGGAGGGCAGTGAGCCACCCTGTCCGGCAGGTACTAGCAATTCAATGGCTCTCTCATAAAGACTCCGAACCCGTTATTATCATTCCTGTTGGACCCCGGAAGATATTGGTAAATTTTATTATTGATACTGGAGCCCAAATGTCTGCAATCACTAACGAAACAGCACAACTTCTAGGTATAAATCCCACCCGACGCAGAGTCAACTTCACAGGAATTGATGGTGTGGTAAAAACATGCCCCACTGCAAAAATTAACCTCTGGTTGCCGGGAGAGCAGCGAATGACTAGGGCAGAAGTGTTAGTGGGTGCCTCACATTCTAACCTCCTAGGATTTGACGTGCTGCGTGGGCGAATGTGGAAATTCCCGGATGGAACTGCGTGGAGTTTTGCAGGACGCAAAAAAGGATTAGACACAGTTAAACTGGGCCTATTAGAAACATCTATACCTTTGCCTCCCTCTAAAATTACCAACGTCCGACAGTACCCACTGCCTGCAGCTGCACTTGCAGGAGCAGACGGGGTGGTATCAGATTTAGAAAAAAGAAACATCATTCAGAGGACTCACTCGCCTTATAATTCACCGGTGTGGCCAGTAAAGAAACCAACCGGGCAATGGCGTTTCACAGTAGATTACCGAAAGTTAAACGCCAACGCTGCACCCCTGACCGCTGCGGTTCCGAGTATCGCGGAAATTGTGACAATGATAAAAGGAGCTGCCCATCCTTGGATGGCTGCCTTAGATGTAAAAGACATGTTTTTTATGATTCCCCTCCTTGAGCAAGACAAAGCGCAGTTTGCATTCACGTGGAAAGGAGTCCAATATACCTTTAACCGACTTCCACAAGGATACAAACATTCCCCCACCATTGCTCATAATGCTTTAGCTAAAGCGCTATCAGAGATTCCTGTTTCACAGGGATGTACAGTATACCAATATATTGACGACATCTTAATAGGGGGGGAGAGAGCCAAGAAAGTGTACAAGACATGATGCAAAACATCCGAAAAACATTATCAGATTTGGGATTGGAAATTCCAGACTCAAAATGTCAGGGACCTGCACAGGAAGTTAAATTCCTGGGGGTCTGGTGGATTAAGGGAGCTGCTTCTGTCCCTCAGGATACCCTGAAAAAAATAGAACATGGACAGAATCCTTCCAGCACGAAGGAGTTACAGCAAGTTCTGGGAACTTTAAGTTATTGGCGTAAACACATCCCTGGCTTTTCCATCATTGCTCGCCCCCTTTATTGTTTGCTCAAAAAAGGTAAATCCTGGGAGTGGACTGAACAACATACTAATGCACTGGAATTGCTAATAAAAGAGCTAAGGTTATTCCAACAACTTGGCCCCATACATCCAACTGACCCTGTCCATGTAGAATGGGGGTCCAGCGAACATGGTTCTCATTGTAACTTATGGCAAAAGGGACCAGCAGGACCGGAGAGACCATTAGAATTTAGCTCTCACTCCTTTAATGATACTGAGAGCAGATATTCAGACCTAGAGAAGGGTTTACTGTCCCTGGTGCGAGCATTGCAACGAGCAGAGCAGATAAGGAGAGAACAGAGCGTGATTGTTCGGGGCCCTTTTCGTCTCCTAGATGTGGTCCGTAAAGGGACAGCACCACCAGCCGGCATTGCCCAGAAACCCACAGTTCGAAAGTGGTATGCTTATTTAGAAGGCATTAATGATATCATGCCAATCTCTGAAGGTAGTATCAAAGTATCCAAGCTCCAGAAGGATATAGATGGTGCCCTATTGTTCCAATCCCCACCAAACAGACCATCTCCAATCCAAGAAGCACCTCCTCTGAAAGAAGGCAGTGATCTTACAGGAGTGTGGTTTACTGATGCGTCATCTCACCGTGAGAACAATAAGTGGAAATACAAGGCCGTAGCACTGGAAGTAGCAACGGGGGAAAGAGCAATTGAAACAGGAGAAGGTAGCGCACAAGTAGGGGAACTCAGAGCCGTCCTACTAGCTGCACAACGTGGGGCTACTTACATTTACACTGACTCATATGCTGTTTTTAAAGGAGCCACTGAATGGATTGGACACTGGGCAGCCAATGATTGGCAGGTGAATAGAGTCCCAATCTGGGAGACAGAGAGTTGGAAGCAACTGTTGGAAATGGGAGGACAGAGAACATTGCACATCGGTTGGGTAAAAGGCCATGATCGTTCGAACTCGATCACTGCTCAATTCAACCAACAGGTAGATAGCCTCACGCGGTTGCAGCAAATTGACATTGTAGATGATGGTCGGGAATGGGAACGCTTACTCGAATGGTTACATATTAAGCGTGGCCATACAGGCCGTGCTGATCTGTATCAGGAAGGTCTAGCCCGGGGGTGGCCTGTGTCGGTTAAGCTGTGTGAACAAGTAGTAACCGCCTGTTCACAATGTCGCCTACGACTCAATAAAGATCATCCGAGTAAGGCGCCTCCTTTACACATTCGGGACAAGAAAACATTGTGGCATTCATGGCAAATTGATTATATTGGGCCCTTGAGATCATCAGGTGAGAAAAGATACGTCCTAGTCGGAGTGGAGATTATCTCTGGCCTCGCTATGGCCACCAGCTTCAAATCAGCTACCGGGAACAACACAGTGAAAGGCCTAAAAGGGTGGTTCAGCACACTTCCCCTTCCTGAGGAAATCCAAAGTGATAACGGTTCACACTTTACCGCTACAGTGGTACAAGATTGGGCCAAAGAAGAAGGGATTCGATGGGTATTTCATACTCCCTATTATCCTCAGGCTAATGGCATTGTTGAACGCACCAATGGATTGGTTAAGCGTTTTGCAAAAACTCATGAACCTGGTTGGCATTTGCCATTGGATGATGCCATCTATCAATTAAATAACAGATGGAGTGGAGATGGCTGTCCTAAAATGAAAGCTTTCTGTGTATCTGCTGATATCATCACTCCAAAAGTTCCCAATGAACCACGAAAATACCTGGGACAATTTCACCCTGGGCAACCTGTGTTAGTGAAAATGCCTCAAATTGGCACAGTACCAATGGTGTTAGCTACTCCCAAAAACCCCCATGCACGGGAAGCCAAAGACTGTTCAGGGAAGATACACCGGATCAGCACCCGGTGGATCTCGCCCTCTTTTTAACCCCGTCGGTCAAATGAGACCGAGCAGATTTTCTTTTCCTTTGTGTCTTACAGGAACCTCGGAAGAACTGTACGTGGACAGACGCATTGGCCTACGCTAACCTCGAGTGTCTCCAGGGAATCCTGACATTGATCCTGGCAATAATATTATTTTTGTTATGTATGGCCATCTGGAGGCCTAAATTTTAGAATGACGAATTGGCAGATGGAATTGATGCTATTCAGTTTTATCTTTTTACTCCCTGTTGTTTGTAGTCAAAGAGACCCAGAATGGCCGTGGTCTCAAGCTTATGTAAAACACAATGCGATGGCAGGAACAGGAAAAGGAAAATTGAGCCTGGCCACTGTAGTCCTACATGAAAATGAGGTGTTTTCAAAACATGAGATAGATCAAAGCATAGATAAAGTCGAACCTGACTCAACTCCACAGACTAGTCTGGTTCCACTGCCACTATCTGAAACCCCCGATAATGACACCTTATTGAGCGGACTTAAGAATCTGCCCCTTGATGATGAGCTTTGGGATAATGCACTGTCACGATACACTGCAAGCACTGAGACACTAGAAAACATGAGGGATTTAAATCTCTCCACTCTGGTCATACAAGGAAGTGAAGTATATTCCAGAGATAAATGGAGTTGGAAAGACTCACTCCAAATGGCTAAGCTTGAAGCCGTCCCAGGAAAGAAAATACAAATTAGCTGCCGAGTAATCAATGGGTCTGCTCACCATAGACCAACTGTAATTGAAACCATCCATGTAGACTCTACTAAACCGGACAAATATAACACTGATTGATTGTTACAAAATTATAGAGCCAAACTCAGATTGCTGGCACAACTTCACCTTTATCAAACCTATCATAGTATATTGTATTTGGGGCTACAGGGGCACGGAATTGTTATTTGAATTTATGATTGACTCAAATACATCTGAACCTGTTGAAATGAACCCAAAACCTACACCCCCACAAACTTTCAAGGGTGTAGCTACTCAGCCCTCCATTAGTCTAACTCCTTACACCTTTAACATTGGCCCTTATGCCATTAAACACACAGGTCAACAACAAATACCGTTTAACCCAACATATTCCCTCAAACGAGTAGAATTGTCAATGCAGATTAATATCTCTGCGATCAAACCCACCTGCTCACCATTCCTGAGTACATCTTATGCAGGATGGTCAGCATGGTTAGGCCGGCGAACTGTTGACACCTCACAACGACTGAAGAGAGAGGTGACTGGTATCTTAGGAACAGGACTGGGAGTCTTAAATAGTATAGATGCTGAGATACTTGCAAACAAACTAGTCACAACTACTAGTGATCTAGACAAATTAAAACATCCTCTACAGTCCTCTCTATCAGCATTGGGAAATCACCAATGGCTTTTATCGAATATATTGCCTCAGTGGGAGGAAACAGGTGAAAAAGACCATCAGCTGATCACAAATGCACTTGGTACAACCCCAAACAATGTTTCCTTGGCCCTTAGTTGTATCCAAGCCCAACTGTGGATGCAATCTATGACAGCCGCAATTATAAGGGAAGGTGAAGAAGGCACCTTGCCCACTGAAATTCGAAAAGTAATATGGGATAATGCAATTGAGTTTGAGAGAAAATTTCAATCCTGGTGGTATCTGGTTAATTTCACCTATGATCCCACTGAGAGCAAAGCCACAGCTTTTGTCTTAACGATACGCAATGCCTCAGTATACACCATATACCCAATCATCGCACTGGGGTTGAATCACCATGGAGCTATACTCCATCCGGTAGAGCATAGAGTGTGGGCACAACAAAACGAGAATAAATGGCAAACTGTTGATGTTGAAGCATGCATTTCACGAGATCAACAAGGATTCATTTGTGAGAGTAATACTCTCAAGGCACAAGACATTTGTCTTGACACCAACCAGAATGTTTGTCATTTTGAGATACAACCTGATGAAACCCCAGAAACTGTGCTTGTATATATTGGGAAAGGGTGTGTTTGCATGAGGTCTCCCTGTACTTTTGTATTCGTAGATGACATAGCAGTAGATATAAGTAATAACTCAAATCTTTGTGTTTGTAACTTTACTAACATCATTGGATGTGACTTCAGTTATTCAGCTCCTGTTACGTCTTTTCAATTGCTACAATCTAATTACACATTGATTCGAGATTTGCTGCCTACCCCTATCGGAATGAATCTCTCACTAGTGAGGAAGTTGCTACAACACGATGAATTGAAGCGATTGTTGAAAGAGGCCCAAGAAAATGGACAAAGAACTCTGATTACTGTCCATCATGATGTTGAAGAAATACACCATGTACTGGAAAGGGTCAAGAGAGACGGTGGACATGAATGGTGGGACACCCTCTTTGGATGGTCACCGACAGCTACAGGACTTTTTAACAAGATGCTCCATCCTGTTGTTGTTCTACTAGTACTCACTGTATTGTGCTTTGCTTTGACAATTGTTTTGCATGTTAGACTTTGGATTATGATGAAACGCTTAACTCGCTTAATCACCCCGCAAGAAGTATTTGCACTTGATATCCCTCGCCATAAGAGGACATGTGATATTCCCCATCAGTATTGATTATCGTGGAGCTTGAGTGACTGTAGTCACGGGGTGGATTATGTGGAATAATTACTAAATTGGCCAAGAATACAAAAATACAGCATTGTTCACACATTAAGGAAAGTCATAAAATCAAGAGGCTTCTGAGGTAGAATACAGCCACAGCTAGCACACGAAGAATGCAACATCTGTGATTCCCTGCGCGAGGTTGTTTGCGAAACTACACGAGGGATGGAACGGAACACGCTTGTTCCGTGGCCTTCCCTTGTGACGAATAGCAGATATGGGGACGAGATGGTACTACGGAACTGATAAGCGGCCTACACGCTACCCGAGCCAACCTTTCGTCAAATGTTGATGAAATGCTGTCCTTTTGTGCGAACTTTGCTCACCACAATGTACCAAAACACACCTCCATCCCGGAGGCTATCCGCCCCCGAGGTGTGAACACTCCTCCTTGAATACATTAATCATAATAAAAGTATGTATGACTAAAGTCACTCAAACTCCACTTTGAAGATAAAAAAATAATATAAAAATAGCCCAAGAGAGAGGGGATGTCAGGGAAGACACCATCGCGAAGAATTCCACCGCTGATTTCCGGGATCAGTCGACGGGCTGAGCCTTTCTTCCCCCCCATAGGGACGCCTTTGGGTAAGACTTCGATTACACCGAGCGCTTTCTCGGGGACTTAGAAATTTCTCTAGAGAATCTCTACCCTACGTTTATAGCCAGGCTGTATCGTTTATAATTTTGTCGCGCGTTTGTATACTTAGCAATATCTTTATTTGCACGTGCTTTGCAGACAGTGTATTTATCACCGGCAATCCTAAAGAACCTGTATATCTGTTGTTTAAATAAACTGCACTGTTTAAGTAGCTAGTCGTTCCGCTTTCTCACTGAACGCGACCAAAACTACAGAGAGGCCGTGCTAGTTCAGGAGCACGACTAGACTGAAGGTGCAGTCCACTATTAGTGTATCCAAATCGTAGTAGTTTAATACATATTAAACGCGATTGGACTGATAGTGCTGAATTGGGCATCACTCAGAATTTAAACCTAGCCGCACCTAGCCTCCCACCTCGGTGAGGAGTGTTAGAACGCAAGGGGGTTTATCTTCTGCCAAAACCGCTTGGCCCCGTTTCACGCAACAGAATTTGGCGTAGTCGGCAGGATTGCCATGGATAAACTGCTGCAAAAATATGATTGTGCCCCTTCCCAGGCTGGGAAGGAGTGGGCCCAAAAATTTTGGAAGGATGAAGAGAAAGTGGTGGAACGTATTGAAGAGTGTCGGGTTTCACAGAAGCTCAGAGCGGGGAAAGGCAAGGGTGTGATTTGTGCTGTGTTAGGCGCCTGTTTATCTTGTGCACAACAAGAAGCTAGAGAAACCCCTGCTCCTAATCTGATTTCAGCTGTAGAATATGCAACCCTGAAATCGGAGAATGAGGTGCTGAAGTCATCATTAGCCTTGCAAAAGGAGACAGGAGAAAAATTAAGAACTCACGTCGATAAGCTTGTGAGTGAGAATGAATGTTTAGGAAACCAGAATGCTCAACTTAAAATATTATTAGAAAGGGTGACTGGGCTCTTAGATAAAATGCAGCCCTCGACCCAGGTCCAACAGATTCGTAAGTTAATGTGTTATCCAAATTCCGGAACCCAGACCGGAGATTTTTTGTCTAATAGTGAGGATGACGAAGAAGATGAGGAGGAAAGGACTTTTGCTTTGAAATCCCAAGTTTTTCCTTTACGTCCTCTGGTTAAAACTGAAGCTGCGGTTGATGACGATGATGAAATTCACACCACTGTGCGTACCGTTCCACGGACACCAACCGAGTTAACAAAAATAAGGGAGAAATATTCGAGGCGACCAGAAGAGTCAGCTGTTGAGTACGTGTGGCGAGTTTCTTCTGAAGGGGGGGACAGAATTATGCTGAGTGAGGAAGAAGCAGGAGACTCTTGGGGACCAGGAGTGTTTTTAACCACTATGCCTGGGGATCATAATTATTCCCTAACTGCTCGAGCAGCCTATTGGGCAGGGGGTATGGATCCGCGAGAGAGGGGGGAGCCGTTAGAGATTAGAGCTACAGGCTACTCTGATCTGTTTGCGGCTGTACGGAAAGCAGCTTGTCTGCAAGCCATGTATGACAGAGAGGAATTTCGGAAATCCCCAATGTCAGCCCCTATCGACCCCGATCGATTAGCCCCTCTCATCCGTGGTCTTCCCGATTGCCTGAAACCGTTCCTTGTTCGTACTCAAGATCGTATACGAGAGGCTCGGGGTGCTCATAGGCGGGGCCGTCGTCACTACATGCCCACCTGGAATGAATATGTACAGGAAATAGATCAATATGGGCGCCGAATGGGCTGGGCCAGCCTAACTAGTGAGAAATCCTCCGAACACCCCCGAAAGGTTCGCCAAGTCCGAACTCACACTAAAAACCCTAAATCGGAGGAAAGGTTTAAGCCTGATAAGGACCGGAATGAGTTGTGGCGTAAAGCCCTACAATTAGGGGTGCCCCGACAATTCTTGCACGGTGTCCCTACGGGAGACCTCCGTACACTAGTCCAATCTCTAACTAGAAAGAATAATGTGGCTGGGGAGAAAAGTCTAACCAGAGAATCCCCAAGTCGTGAGAAAATTGTGCCTTCTGCACCGGAACGTAACTTGATTGATTTGACAGAGTCCCAGCCAAAAAACTCCTATCCCCGGGGAGGGCAGTGAGCCACCCTGTCCGGCAGGTACTAGCAATTCAATGGCTCTCTCATAAAGACTCCGAACCCGTTATTATCATTCCTGTTGGACCCCGGAAGATATTGGTAAATTTTATTATTGATACTGGAGCCCAAATGTCTGCAATCACTAACGAAACAGCACAACTTCTAGGTATAAATCCCACCCGACGCAGAGTCAACTTCACAGGAATTGATGGTGTGGTAAAAACATGCCCCACTGCAAAAATTAACCTCTGGTTGCCAGGAGAGCAGCGAATGACTAGGGCAGAAGTGTTAGTGGGTGCCTCACATTCTAACCTCCTAGGATTTGACGTGCTGCGTGGGCGAATGTGGAAATTCCCGGATGGAACTGCGTGGAGTTTTGCAGGACGCAAAAAAGGATTAGACACAGTTAAACTGGGCCTATTAGAAACATCTATACCTTTGCCTCCCTCTAAAATTACCAACGTCCGACAGTACCCACTGCCTGCAGCTGCACTTGCAGGAGCAGACGGGGTGGTATCAGATTTAGAAAAAAGAAACATCATTAAGAGGACTCACTCGCCTTATAATTCACCGGTGTGGCCAGTAAAGAAACCAACCGGGCAATGGCGTTTCACAGTAGATTACCGAAAGTTAAACGCCAACACTGCACCCCTGACCGCTGCGGTTCCGAGTATCGCGGAAATTGTGACAATGATAAAAGGAGCTGCCCATCCTTGGATGGCTGCCTTAGATGTAAAAGACATGTTTTTTATGATTCCCCTCCTTGAGCAAGACAAAGCGCAGTTTGCATTCACGTGGAAAGGAGTCCAATATACCTTTAACCGACTTCCACAAGGATACAAACATTCCCCCACCATTGCTCATAATGCTTTAGCTAAAGCGCTATCAGAGATTCCTGTTTCACAGGGATGTACAGTATACCAATATATTGACGACATCTTAATAGGGGGGGAGAGAGCCAAGAAAGTGTACAAGACATGATGCAAAACATCCGAAAAACATTATCAGATTTGGGATTGGAAATTCCAGACTCAAAATGTCAGGGACCTGCACAGGAAGTTAAATTCCTGGGGGTCTGGTGGATTAAGGGAGCTGCTTCTGTCCCTCAGGATACCCTGAAAAAAATAGAACATGGACAGAATCCTTCCAGCACGAAGGAGTTACAGCAAGTTCTGGGAACTTTAAGTTATTGGCGTAAACACATCCCTGGCTTTTCCATCATTGCTCGCCCCCTTTATTGTTTGCTCAAAAAAGGTAAATCCTGGGAGTGGACTGAACAACATACTAATGCACTGGAATTGCTAATAAAAGAGCTAAGGTTATTCCAACAACTTGGCCCCATACATCCAACTGACCCTGTCCATGTAGAATGGGGGTCCAGCGAACATGGTTCTCATTGTAACTTATGGCAAAAGGGACCAGCAGGACCGGAGAGACCATTAGAATTTAGCTCTCACTCCTTTAATGATACTGAGAGCAGATATTCAGACCTAGAGAAGGGTTTACTGTCCCTGGTGCGAGCATTGCAACGAGCAGAGCAGATAAGGAGAGAACAGAGCGTGATTGTTCGGGGCCCTTTTCGTCTCCTAGATGTGGTCCGTAAAGGGACAGCACCACCAGCCGGCATTGCCCAGAAACCCACAGTTCGAAAGTGGTATGCTTATTTAGAAGGCATTAATGATATCATGCCAATCTCTGAAGGTAGTATCAAAGTATCCAAGCTCCAGAAGGATATAGATGGTGCCCTATTGTTCCAATCCCCACCAAACAGACCATCTCCAATCCAAGAAGCACCTCCTCTGAAAGAAGGCAGTGATCTTACAGGAGTGTGGTTTACTGATGCGTCATCTCACCGTGAGAACAATAAGTGGAAATACAAGGCCGTAGCACTGGAAGTAGCAACGGGGGAAAGAGCAATTGAAACAGGAGAAGGTAGCGCACAAGTAGGGGAACTCAGAGCCGTCCTACTAGCTGCACAACGTGGGGCTACTTACATTTACACTGACTCATATGCTGTTTTTAAAGGAGCCACTGAATGGATTGGACACTGGGCAGCCAATGATTGGCAGGTGAATAGAGTCCCAATCTGGGAGACAGAGAGTTGGAAGCAACTGTTGGAAATGGGAGGACAGAGAACATTGCACGTTGGTTGGGTAAAAGGCCATGATCGTTCGAACTCGATCACTGCTCAATTCAACCAACAGGTAGATAGCCTCACGCGGTTGCAGCAAATTGACATTGTAGATGATGGTCGGGAATGGGAACGCTTACTCGAATGGTTACATATTAAGCGTGGCCATACAGGCCGTGCTGATCTGTATCAGGAAGGTCTAGCCCGGGGGTGGCCTGTGTCGGTTAAGCTGTGTGAACAAGTAGTAACCGCCTGTTCACAATGTCGCCTACGACTCAATAAAGATCATCCGAGTAAGGCGCCTCCTTTACACATTCGGGACAAGAAAACATTGTGGCATTCATGGCAAATTGATTATATTGGGCCCTTGAGATCATCAGGTGAGAAAAGATACGTCCTAGTCGGAGTGGAGATTATCTCTGGCCTCGCTATGGCCACCAGCTTCAAATCAGCTACCGGGAACAACACAGTGAAAGGCCTAAAAGGGTGGTTCAGCACACTTCCCCTTCCTGAGGAAATCCAAAGTGATAACGGTTCACACTTTACCGCTACAGTGGTACAAGATTGGGCCAAAGAAGAAGGGATTCGATGGGTATTTCATACTCCCTATTATCCTCAGGCTAATGGCATTGTTGAACGCACCAATGGATTGGTTAAGCGTTTTGCAAAAACTCATGAACCTGGTTGGCATTTGCCATTGGATGATGCCATCTATCAATTAAATAACAGATGGAGTGGAGATGGCTGTCCTAAAATGAAAGCTTTCTGTGTATCTGCTGATATCATCACTCCAAAAGTTCCCAATGAACCACGAAAATACCTGGGACAATTTCACCCTGGGCAACCTGTGTTAGTGAAAATGCCTCAAATTGGCACAGTACCAATGGTGTTAGCTACTCCCAAAAACCCCCATGCACGGGAAGCCAAAGACTGTTCAGGGAAGATACACCGGATCAGCACCCGGTGGATCTCGCCCTCTTTTTAACCCCGTCGGTCAAATGAGACCGAGCAGATTTTCTTTTCCTTTGTGTCTTACAGGAACCTCGGAAGAACTGTACGTGGACAGACGCATTGGCCTACGCTAACCTCGAGTGTCTCCAGGGAATCCTGACATTGATCCTGGCAATAATATTATTTTTGTTATGTATGGCCATCTGGAGGCCTAAATTTTAGAATGACGAATTGGCAGATGGAATTGATGCTATTCAGTTTTATCTTTTTACTCCCTGTTGTTTGTAGTCAAAGAGACCCAGAATGGCCGTGGTCTCAAGCTTATGTAAAACACAATGCGATGGCAGGAACAGGAAAAGGAAAATTGAGCCTGGCCACTGTAGTCCTACATGAAAATGAGGTGTTTTCAAAACATGAGATAGATCAAAGCATAGATAAAGTCGAACCTGACTCAACTCCACAGACTAGTCTGGTTCCACTGCCACTATCTGAAACCCCCGATAATGACACCTTATTGAGCGGACTTAAGAATCTGCCCCTTGATGATGAGCTTTGGGATAATGCACTGTCACGATACACTGCAAGCACTGAGACACTAGAAAACATGAGGGATTTAAATCTCTCCACTCTGGTTATACAAGGAAGTGAAGTATATTCCAGAGATAAATGGAGTTGGAAAGACTCACTCCAAATGGCTAAGCTTGAAGCCGTCCCAGGAAAGAAAATACAAATTAGCTGCCGAGTAATCAATGGGTCTGCTCACCATAGACCAACTGTAATTGAAACCATCCATGTAGACTCTACTAAACCGGACAAATATAACACTGATTGATTGTTACAAAATTATAGAGCCAAACTCAGATTGCTGGCACAACTTCACCTTTATCAAACCTATCATAGTATATTGTATTTGGGGCTACAGGGGCACGGAATTGTTATTTGAATTTATGATTGACTCAAATACATCTGAACCTGTTGAAATGAACCCAAAACCTACACCCCCACAAACTTTCAAGGGTGTAGCTACTCAGCCCTCCATTAGTCTAACTCCTTACACCTTTAACATTGGCCCTTATGCCATTAAACACACAGGTCAACAACAAATACCGTTTAACCCAACATATTCCCTCAAACGAGTAGAATTGTCAATGCAGATTAATATCTCTGCGATCAAACCCACCTGCTCACCATTCCTGAGTACATCTTATGCAGGATGGTCAGCATGGTTAGGCCGGCGAACTGTTGACACCTCACAACGACTGAAGAGAGAGGTGACTGGTATCTTAGGAACAGGACTGGGAGTCTTAAATAGTACAGATGCTGAGATACTTGCAAACAAACTAGTCACAACTACTAGTGATCTAGACAAATTAAAACATCCTCTACAGTCCTCTCTATCAGCATTGGGAAATCACCAATGGCTTTTATCGAATATATTGCCTCAGTGGGAGGAAACAGGTGAAAAAGACCATCAGCTGATCACAAATGCACTTGGTACAACCCCAAACAATGTTTCCTTGGCCCTTAGTTGTATCCAAGCCCAACTGTGGATGCAATCTATGACAGCCGCAATTATAAGGGAAGGTGAAGAAGGCACCTTGCCCACTGAAATTCGAAAAGTAATATGGGATAATGCAATTGAGTTTGAGAGAAAATTTCAGTCCTGGTGGTATCTGGTTAATTTCACCTATGATCCCACTGAGAGCAAAGCCACAGCTTTTGTCTTAACGATACGCAATGCCTCAGTATACACCATATACCCAATCATCGCACTGGGGTTGAATCACCATGGAGCTATACTCCATCCGGTAGAGCATAGAGTGTGGGCACAACAAAACGAGAATAAATGGCAAACTGTTGATGTTGAAGCATGCATTTCACGAGATCAACAAGGATTCATTTGTGAGAGTAATACTCTCAAGGCACAAGACATTTGTCTTGACACCAACCAGAATGTTTGTCATTTTGAGATACAACCTGATGAAACCCCAGAAACTGTGCTTGTATATATTGGGAAAGGGTGTGTTTGCATGAGGTCTCCCTGTACTTTTGTATTCGTAGATGACATAGCAGTAGATATAAGTAATAACTCAAATCTTTGTGTTTGTAACTTTACTAACATCATTGGATGTGACTTCAGTTATTCAGCTCCTGTTACGTCTTTTCAATTGCTACAATCTAATTACACATTGATTCGAGATTTGCTGCCTACCCCTATCGGAATGAATCTCTCACTAGTGAGGAAGTTGCTACAACACGATGAATTGAAGCGATTGTTGAAAGAGGCCCAAGAAAATGGACAAAGAACTCTGATTACTGTCCATCATGATGTTGAAGAAATACACCATGTACTGGAAAGGGTCAAGAGAGACGGTGGACATGAATGGTGGGACACCCTCTTTGGATGGTCACCGACAGCTACAGGACTTTTTAACAAGATGCTCCATCCTGTTGTTGTTCTACTAGTACTCACTGTATTGTGCTTTGCTTTGACAATTGTTTTGCATGTTAGACTTTGGATTATGATGAAACGCTTAACTCGCTTAATCACCCCGCAAGAAGTATTTGCACTTGATATCCCTCGCCATAAGAGGACATGTGATATTCCCCATCAGTATTGATTATCGTGGAGCTTGAGTGACTGTAGTCACGGGGTGGATTATGTGGAATAATTACTAAATTGGCCAAGAATACAAAAATACAGCATTGTTCACACATTAAGGAAAGTCATAAAATCAAGAGGCTTCTGAGGTAGAATACAGCCACAGCTAGCACACGAAGAATGCAACATCTGTGATTCCCTGCGCGAGGTTGTTTGCGAAACTACACGAGGGATGGAACGGAACACGCTTGTTCCGTGGCCTTCCCTTGTGACGAATAGCAGATATGGGGACGAGATGGTACTACGGAACTGATAAGCGGCCTACACGCTACCCGAGCCAACATTTCGTCAAATGTTGATGAAATGCTGTCCTTTTGTGCGAACTTTGCTCACCACAATGTACCAAAACACACCTCCATCCCGGAGGCTATCCGCCCCCGAGGTGTGAACACTCCTCCTTGAATACATTAATCATAATAAAAGTATGTATGACTAAAGTCACTCAAACTCCACTTTGAAGATAAAAAAATAATATAAAAATAGCCCAAGAGAGAGGGGATGTCAGGGAAGACACCATCGCGAAGAATTCCACCGCTGATTTCCGGGATCAGTCGACGGGCTGAGCCTTTCTTCCCCCCCATAGGGACGCCTTTGGGTAAGACTTCGATTACACCGAGCGCTTTCTCGGGGACTTAGAAATTTCTCTAGAGAATCTCTACCCTACGTTTATAGCCAGGCTGTATCGTTTATAATTTTGTCGCGCGTTTGTATACTTAGCAATATCTTTATTTGCACGTGCTTTGCAGACAGTGTATTTATCACCGGCAATCCTAAAGAACCTGTATATCTGTTGTTTAAATAAACTGCACTGTTTAAGTAGCTAGTCGTTCCGCTTTCTCACTGAACGCGACCAAAACTACAGAGAGGCCGTGCTAGTTCAGGAGCACGACTAGACTGAAGGTGCAGTCCACTATTAGTGTATCCAAATCGTAGTAGTTTAATACATATTAAACGCGATTGGACTGATAGTGCTGAATTGGGCATCACTCAGAATTTAAACCTAGCCGCACCTAGCCTCCCACCTCGGTGAGGAGTGTTAGAACGCAAGGGGGTTTATCTTCTGCCAAAACCGCTTGGCCCCGTTTCACGCAACAGAATTTGGCGTAGTCGGCAGGATTGCCATGGATAAACTGCTGCAAAAATATGATTGTGCCCCTTCCCAGGCTGGGAAGGAGTGGGCCCAAAAATTTTGGAAGGATGAAGAGAAAGTGGTGGAACGTATTGAAGAGTGTCGGGTTTCACAGAAGCTCAGAGCGGGGAAAGGCAAGGGTGTGATTTGTGCTGTGTTAGGCGCCTGTTTATCTTGTGCACAACAAGAAGCTAGAGAAACCCCTGCTCCTAATCTGATTTCAGCTGTAGAATATGCAACCCTGAAATCGGAGAATGAGGTGCTGAAGTCATCATTAGCCTTGCAAAAGGAGGCAGGAGGAAAATTAAGAACTCACGTCGATAAGCTTGTGAGTGAGAATGAATGTTTAGGAAACCAGAATGCTCAACTTAAAATATTATTAGAAAGGGTGACTGGGCTCTTAGATAAAATGCAGCCCTCGACCCAGGTCCAACAGATTCGTAAGTTAATGTGTTATCCAAATTCCGGAACCCAGACCGGAGATTTTTTGTCTAATAGTGAGGATGACGAAGAAGATGAGGAGGAAAGGACTTTTGCTTTGAAATCCCAAGTTTTTCCTTTACATCCTCTGGTTAAAACTGAAGCTGCGGTTGATGACGATGATGAAATTCACACCACTGTGCGTACCGTTCCACGGACACCAACCGAGTTAACAAAAATAAGGGAGAAATATTCGAGGCGACCAGAAGAGTCAGCTGTTGAGTACGTGTGGCGAGTTTCTTCTGAAGGGGGGGACAGAATTATGCTGAGTGAGGAAGAAGCAGGAGACTCTTGGGGACCAGGAGTGTTTTTAACCACTATGCCTGGGGATCATAATTATTCCCTAACTGCTCGAGCAGCCTATTGGGCAGGGGGTATGGATCCGCGAGAGAGGGGGGAGCCGTTAGAGATTAGAGCTACAGGCTACTCTGATCTGTTTGCGGCTGTACGGAAAGCAGCTTGTCTGCAAGCCATGTATGACAGAGAGGAATTTCGGAAATCCCCAATGTCAGCCCCTATCGACCCCGATCGATTAGCCCCTCTCATCCGTGGTCTTCCCGATTGCCTGAAACCGTTCCTTGTTCGTACTCAAGATCGTATACGAGAGGCTCGGGGTGCTCATAGGCGGGGCCGTCGTCACTACATGCCCACCTGGAATGAATATGTACAGGAAATAGATCAATATGGGCGCCGAATGGGCTGGGCCAGCCTAACTAGTGAGAAATCCTCCGAACACCCCCGAAAGGTTCGCCAAGTCCGAACTCACACTAAAAACCCTAAATCGGAGGAAAGGTTTAAGCCTGATAAGGACCGGAATGAGTTGTGGCGTAAAGCCCTACAATTAGGGGTGCCCCGACAATTCTTGCACGGTGTCCCTACGGGAGACCTCCGTACACTAGTCCAATCTCTAACTAGAAAGAATAATGTGGCTGGGGAGAAAAGTCTAACCAGAGAATCCCCAAGTCGTGAGAAAATTGTGCCTTCTGCACCGGAACGTAACTTGATTGATTTGACAGAGTCCCAGCCAAAAAACTCCTATCCCCGGGGAGGGCAGTGAGCCACCCTGTCCGGCAGGTACTAGCAATTCAATGGCTCTCTCATAAAGACTCCGAACCCGTTATTATCATTCCTGTTGGACCCCGGAAGATATTGGTAAATTTTATTATTGATACTGGAGCCCAAATGTCTGCAATCACTAACGAAACAGCACAACTTCTAGGTATAAATCCCACCCGACGCAGAGTCAACTTCACAGGAATTGATGGTGTGGTAAAAACATGCCCCACTGCAAAAATTAACCTCTGGTTGCCGGGAGAGCAGCGAATGACTAGGGCAGAAGTGTTAGTGGGTGCCTCACATTCTAACCTCCTAGGATTTGACGTGCTGCGTGGGCGAATGTGGAAATTCCCGGATGGAACTGTGTGGAGTTTTGCAGGACGCAAAAAAGGATTAGACGCAGTTAAACTGGGCCTATTAGAAACATCTATACCTTTGCCTCCCTCTAAAATTACCAACGTCCGACAGTACCCACTGCCTGCAGCTGCACTTGCAGGAGCAGACGGGGTGGTATCAGATTTAGAAAAAAGAAACATCATTAAGAGGACTCACTCGCCTTATAATTCACCGGTGTGGCCAGTAAAGAAACCAACCGGGCAATGGCGTTTCACAGTAGATTACCGAAAGTTAAACGCCAACACTGCACCCCTGACCGCTGCGGTTCCGAGTATCGCGGAAATTGTGACAATGATAAAAGGAGCTGCCCATCCTTGGATGGCTGCCTTAGATGTAAAAGACATGTTTTTTATGATTCCCCTCCTTGAGCAAGACAAAGCGCAGTTTGCATTCACGTGGAAAGGAGTCCAATATACCTTTAACCGACTTCCACAAGGATACAAACATTCCCCCACCATTGCTCATAATGCTTTAGCTAAAGCGCTATCAGAGATTCCTGTTTCACAGGGATGTACAGTATACCAATATATTGACGACATCTTAATAGGGGGGGAGAGAGCCAAGAAAGTGTACAAGACATGATGCAAAACATCCGAAAAACATTATCAGATTTGGGATTGGAAATTCCAGACTCAAAATGTCAGGGACCTGCACAGGAAGTTAAATTCCTGGGGGTCTGGTGGATTAAGGGAGCTGCTTCTGTCCCTCAGGATACCCTGAAAAAAATAGAACATGGACAGAATCCTTCCAGCACGAAGGAGTTACAGCAAGTTCTGGGAACTTTAAGTTATTGGCGTAAACACATCCCTGGCTTTTCCATCATTGCTCGCCCCCTTTATTGTTTGCTCAAAAAAGGTAAATCCTGGGAGTGGACTGAACAACATACTAATGCACTGGAATTGCTAATAAAAGAGCTAAGGTTATTCCAACAACTTGGCCCCATACATCCAACTGACCCTGTCCATGTAGAATGGGGGTCCAGCGAACATGGTTCTCATTGTAACTTATGGCAAAAGGGACCAGCAGGACCGGAGAGACCATTAGAATTTAGCTCTCACTCCTTTAATGATACTGAGAGCAGATATTCAGACCTAGAGAAGGGTTTACTGTCCCTGGTGCGAGCATTGCAACGAGCAGAGCAGATAAGGAGAGAACAGAGCGTGATTGTTCGGGGCCCTTTTCGTCTCCTAGACGTGGTCCGTAAAGGGACAGCACCACCAGCCGGCATTGCCCAGAAACCCACAGTTCGAAAGTGGTATGCTTATTTAGAAGGCATTAATGATATCATGCCAATCTCTGAAGGTAGTATCAAAGTATCCAAGCTCCAGAAGGATATAGATGGTGCCCTATTGTTCCAATCCCCACCAAACAGACCATCTCCAATCCAAGAAGCACCTCCTCTGAAAGAAGGCAGTGATCTTACAGGAGTGTGGTTTACTGATGCGTCATCTCACCGTGAGAACAATAAGTGGAAATACAAGGCCGTAGCACTGGAAGTAGCAACGGGGGAAAGAGCAATTGAAACAGGAGAAGGTAGCGCACAAGTAGGGGAACTCAGAGCCGTCCTACTAGCTGCACAACGTGGGGCTACTTACATTTACACTGACTCATATGCTGTTTTTAAAGGAGCCACTGAATGGATTGGACACTGGGCAGCCAATGATTGGCAGGTGAATAGAGTCCCAATCTGGGAGACAGAGAGTTGGAAGCAACTGTTGGAAATGGGAGGACAGAGAACATTGCACATTGGTTGGGTAAAAGGCCATGATCGTTCGAACTCGATCACTGCTCAATTCAACCAACAGGTAGATAGCCTCACGCGGTTGCAGCAAATTGACATTGTAGATGATGGTCGGGAATGGGAACGCTTACTCGAATGGTTACATATTAAGCGTGGCCATACAGGCCGTGCTGATCTGTATCAGGAAGGTCTAGCCCGGGGGTGGCCTGTGTCGGTTAAGCTGTGTGAACAAGTAGTAACCGCCTGTTCACAATGTCGCCTACGACTCAATAAAGATCATCCGAGTAAGGCGCCTCCTTTACACATTCGGGACAAGAAAACATTGTGGCATTCATGGCAAATTGATTATATTGGGCCCTTGAGATCATCAGGTGAGAAAAGATACGTCCTAGTCGGAGTGGAGATTATCTCTGGCCTCGCTATGGCCACCAGCTTCAAATCAGCTACCGGGAACAACACAGTGAAAGGCCTAAAAGGGTGGTTCAGCACACTTCCCCTTCCTGAGGAAATCCAAAGTGATAACGGTTCACACTTTACCGCTACAGTGGTACAAGATTGGGCCAAAGAAGAAGGGATTCGATGGGTATTTCATACTCCCTATTATCCTCAGGCTAATGGCATTGTTGAACGCACCAATGGATTGGTTAAGCGTTTTGCAAAAACTCATGAACCTGGTTGGCATTTGCCATTGGATGATGCCATCTATCAATTAAATAACAGATGGAGTGGAGATGGCTGTCCTAAAATGAAAGCTTTCTGTGTATCTGCTGATATCATCACTCCAAAAGTTCCCAATGAACCACGAAAATACCTGGGACAATTTCACCCTGGGCAACCTGTGTTAGTGAAAATGCCTCAAATTGGCACAGTACCAATGGTGTTAGCTACTCCCAAAAACCCCCATGCACGGGAAGCCAAAGACTGTTCAGGGAAGATACACCGGATCAGCACCCGGTGGATCTCGCCCTCTTTTTAACCCCGTCGGTCAAATGAGACCGAGCAGATTTTCTTTTCCTTTGTGTCTTACAGGAACCTCGGAAGAACTGTACGTGGACAGACGCATTGGCCTACGCTAACCTCGAGTGTCTCCAGGGAATCCTGACATTGATCCTGGCAATAATATTATTTTTGTTATGTATGGCCATCTGGAGGCCTAAATTTTAGAATGACGAATTGGCAGATGGAATTGATGCTATTCAGTTTTATCTTTTTACTCCCTGTTGTTTGTAGTCAAAGAGACCCAGAATGGCCGTGGTCTCAAGCTTATGTAAAACACAATGCGATGGCAGGAACAGGAAAAGGAAAATTGAGCCTGGCCACTGTAGTCCTACATGAAAATGAGGTGTTTTCAAAACATGAGATAGATCAAAGCATAGATAAAGTCGAACCTGACTCAACTCCACAGACTAGTCTGGTTCCACTGCCACTATCTGAAACCCCCGATAATGACACCTTATTGAGCGGACTTAAGAATCTGCCCCTTGATGATGAGCTTTGGGATAATGCACTGTCACGATACACTGCAAGCACTGAGACACTAGAAAACATGAGGGATTTAAATCTCTCCACTCTGGTTATACAAGGAAGTGAAGTATATTCCAGAGATAAATGGAGTTGGAAAGACTCACTCCAAATGGCTAAGCTTGAAGCCGTCCCAGGAAAGAAAATACAAATTAGCTGCCGAGTAATCAATGGGTCTGCTCACCATAGACCAACTGTAATTGAAACCATCCATGTAGACTCTACTAAACCGGACAAATATAACACTGATTGATTGTTACAAAATTACAGAGCCAAACTCAGATTGCTGGCACAACTTCACCTTTATCAAACCTATCATAGTATATTGTATTTGGGGCTACAGGGGCACGGAATTGTTATTTGAATTTATGATTGACTCAAATACATCTGAACCTGTTGAAATGAACCCAAAACCTACACCCCCACAAACTTTCAAGGGTGTAGCTACTCAGCCCTCCATTAGTCTAACTCCTTACACCTTTAACATTGGCCCTTATGCCATTAAACACACAGGTCAACAACAAATACCGTTTAACCCAACATATTCCCTCAAACGAGTAGAATTGTCAATGCAGATTAATATCTCTGCGATCAAACCCACCTGCTCACCATTCCTGAGTACATCTTATGCAGGATGGTCAGCATGGTTAGGCCGGCGAACTGTTGACACCTCACAACGACTGAAGAGAGAGGTGACTGGTATCTTAGGAACAGGACTGGGAGTCTTAAATAGTACAGATGCTGAGATACTTGCAAACAAACTAGTCACAACTACTAGTGATCTAGACAAATTAAAACATCCTCTACAGTCCTCTCTATCAGCATTGGGAAATCACCAATGGCTTTTATCGAATATATTGCCTCAGTGGGAGGAAACAGGTGAAAAAGACCATCAGCTGATCACAAATGCACTTGGTACAACCCCAAACAATGTTTCCTTGGCCCTTAGTTGTATCCAAGCCCAACTGTGGATGCAATCTATGACAGCCGCAATTATAAGGGAAGGTGAAGAAGGCACCTTGCCCACTGAAATTCGAAAAGTAATATGGGATAATGCAATTGAGTTTGAGAGAAAATTTCAGTCCTGGTGGTATCTGGTTAATTTCACCTATGATCCCACTGAGAGCAAAGCCACAGCTTTTGTCTTAACGATACGCAATGCCTCAGTATACACCATATACCCAATCATCGCACTGGGGTTGAATCACCATGGAGCTATACTCCATCCGGTAGAGCATAGAGTGTGGGCACAACAAAACGAGAATAAATGGCAAACTGTTGATGTTGAAGCATGCATTTCACGAGATCAACAAGGATTCATTTGTGAGAGTAATACTCTCAAGGCACAAGACATTTGTCTTGACACCAACCAGAATGTTTGTCATTTTGAGATACAACCTGATGAAACCCCAGAAACTGTGCTTGTATATATTGGGAAAGGGTGTGTTTGCATGAGGTCTCCCTGTACTTTTGTATTCGTAGATGACATAGCAGTAGATATAAGTAATAACTCAAATCTTTGTGTTTGTAACTTTACTAACATCATTGGATGTGACTTCAGTTATTCAGCTCCTGTTACGTCTTTTCAATTGCTACAATCTAATTACACATTGATTCGAGATTTGCTGCCTACCCCTATCGGAATGAATCTCTCACTAGTGAGGAAGTTGCTACAACACGATGAATTGAAGCGATTGTTGAAAGAGGCCCAAGAAAATGGACAAAGAACTCTGATTACTGTCCATCATGATGTTGAAGAAATACACCATGTACTGGAAAGGGTCAAGAGAGACGGTGGACATGAATGGTGGGACACCCTCTTTGGATGGTCACCGACAGCTACAGGACTTTTTAACAAGATGCTCCATCCTGTTGTTGTTCTACTAGTACTCACTGTATTGTGCTTTGCTTTGACAATTGTTTTGCATGTTAGACTTTGGATTATGATGAAACGCTTAACTCGCTTAATCACCCCGCAAGAAGTATTTGCACTTGATATCCCTCGCCATAAGAGGACGTGTGATATTCCCCATCAGTATTGATTATCGTGGAGCTTGAGTGACTGTAGTCACGGGGTGGATTATGTGGAATAATTACTAAATTGGCCAAGAATACAAAAATACAGCATTGTTCACACATTAAGGAAAGTCATAAAATCAAGAGGCTTCTGAGGTAGAATACAGCCACAGCTAGCACATGAAGAATGCAACATCTGTGATTCCCTGCGCGAGGTTGTTTGCGAAACTACACGAGGGATGGAACGGAACACGCTTGTTCCGTGGCCTTCCCTTGTGACGAATAGCAGATATGGGGACGAGATGGTACTACGGAACTGATAAGCGGCCTACACGCTACCCGAGCCAACCTTTCGTCAAATGTTGATGAAATGCTGTCCTTTTGTGCGAACTTTGCTCACCACAATGTACCAAAACACACCTCCATCCCGGAGGCTATCCGCCCCCGAGGTGTGAACACTCCTCCTTGAATACATTAATCATAATAAAAGTATGTATGACTAAAGTCACTCAAACTCCACTTTGAAGATAAAAAAATAATATAAAAATAGCCCAAGAGAGAGGGGATGTCAGGGAAGACACCATCGCGAAGAATTCCACCGCTGATTTCCGGGATCAGTCGACGGGCTGAGCCTTTCTTCCCCCCCATAGGGACGCCTTTGGGTAAGACTTCGATTACACCGAGCGCTTTCTCGGGGACTTAGAAATTTCTCTAGAGAATCTCTACCCTACGTTTATAGCCAGGCTGTATCGTTTATAATTTTGTCGCGCGTTTGTATACTTAGCAATATCTTTATTTGCACGTGCTTTGCAGACAGTGTATTTATCACCGGCAATCCTAAAGAACCTGTATATCTGTTGTTTAAATAAACTGCACTGTTTAAGTAGCTAGTCGTTCCGCTTTCTCACTGAACGCGACCAAAACTACAGAGAGGCCGTGCTAGTTCAGGAGCACGACTAGACTGAAGGTGCAGTCCACTATTAGTGTATCCAAATCGTAGTAGTTTAATACATATTAAACGCGATTGGACTGATAGTGCTGAATTGGGCATCACTCAGAATTTAAACCTAGCCGCACCTAGCCTCCCACCTCGGTGAGGAGTGTTAGAACGCAAGGGGGTTTATCTTCTGCCAAAACCGCTTGGCCCCGTTTCACGCAACAGAATTTGGCGTAGTCGGCAGGATTGCCATGGATAAACTGCTGCAAAAATATGATTGTGCCCCTTCCCAGGCTGGGAAGGAGTGGGCCCAAAAATTTTGGAAGGATGAAGAGAAAGTGGTGGAACGTATTGAAGAGTGTCGGGTTTCACAGAAGCTCAGAGCGGGGAAAGGCAAGGGTGTGATTTGTGCTGTGTTAGGCGCCTGTTTATCTTGTGCACAACAAGAAGCTAGAGAAACCCCTGCTCCTAATCTGATTTCAGCTGTAGAATATGCAACCCTGAAATCGGAGAATGAGGTGCTGAAGTCATCATTAGCCTTGCAAAAGGAGACAGGAGAAAAATTAAGAACTCACGTCGATAAGCTTGTGAGTGAGAATGAATGTTTAGGAAACCAGAATGCTCAACTTAAAATATTATTAGAAAGGGTGACTGGGCTCTTAGATAAAATGCAGCCCTCGACCCAGGTCCAACAGATTCGTAAGTTAATGTGTTATCCAAATTCCGGAACCCAGACCGGAGATTTTTTGTCTAATAGCGAGGATGACGAAGAAGATGAGGAGGAAAGGACTTTTACTTTGAAATCCCAAGTTTTTCCTTTACGTCCTCTGGTTAAAACTGAAGCTGCGGTTGATGACGATGATGAAATTCACACCACTGTGCGTACCGTTCCACGGACACCAACCGAGTTAACAAAAATAAGGGAGAAATATTCGAGGCGACCAGAAGAGTCAGCTGTTGAGTACGTGTGGCGAGTTTCTTCTGAAGGGGGGGACAGAATTATGCTGAGTGAGGAAGAAGCAGGAGACTCTTGGGGACCAGGAGTGTTTTTAACCACTATGCCTGGGGATCATAATTATTCCCTAACTGCTCGAGCAGCCTATTGGGCAGGGGGTATGGATCCGCGAGAGAGGGGGGAGCCGTTAGAGATTAGAGCTACAGGCTACTCTGATCTGTTTGCGGCTGTACGGAAAGCAGCTTGTCTGCAAGCCATGTATGACAGAGAGGAATTTCGGAAATCCCCAATGTCAGCCCCTATCGACCCCGATCGATTAGCCCCTCTCATCCGTGGTCTTCCCGATTGCCTGAAACCGTTCCTTGTTCGTACTCAAGATCGTATACGAGAGGCTCGGGGTGCTCATAGGCGGGGCCGTCGTCACTACATGCCCACCTGGAATGAATATGTACAGGAAATAGATCAATATGGGCGCCGAATGGGCTGGGCCAGCCTAACTAGTGAGAAATCCTCCGAACACCCCCGAAAGGTTCGCCAAGTCCGAACTCACACTAAAAACCCTAAATCGGAGGAAAGGTTTAAGCCTGATAAGGACCGGAATGAGTTGTGGCGTAAAGCCCTACAATTAGGGGTGCCCCGACAATTCTTGCACGGTGTCCCTACGGGAGACCTCCGTACACTAGTCCAATCTCTAACTAGAAAGAATAATGTGGCTGGGGAGAAAAGTCTAACCAGAGAATCCCCAAGTCGTGAGAAAATTGTGCCTTCTGCACCGGAACGTAACTTGATTGATTTGACAGAGTCCCAGCCAAAAAACTCCTATCCCCGGGGAGGGCAGTGAGCCACCCTGTCCGGCAGGTACTAGCAATTCAATGGCTCTCTCATAAAGACTCCGAACCCGTTATTATCATTCCTGTTGGACCCCGGAAGATATTGGTAAATTTTATTATTGATACTGGAGCCCAAATGTCTGCAATCACTAACGAAACAGCACAACTTCTAGGTATAAATCCCACCCGACGCAGAGTCAACTTCACAGGAATTGATGGTGTGGTAAAAACATGCCCCACTGCAAAAATTAACCTCTGGTTGCCGGGAGAGCAGCGAATGACTAGGGCAGAAGTGTTAGTGGGTGCCTCACATTCTAACCTCCTAGGATTTGACGTGCTGCGTGGGCGAATGTGGAAATTCCCGGATGGAACTGCGTGGAGTTTTGCAGGACGCAAAAAAGGATTAGACACAGTTAAACTGGGCCTATTAGAAACATCTATACCTTTGCCTCCCTCTAAAATTACCAACGTCCGACAGTACCCACTGCCTGCAGCTGCACTTGCAGGAGCAGACGGGGTGGTATCAGATTTAGAAAAAAGAAACATCATTAAGAGGACTCACTCGCCTTATAATTCACCGGTGTGGCCAGTAAAGAAACCAACCGGGCAATGGCGTTTCACAGTAGATTACCGAAAGTTAAACGCCAACGCTGCACCCCTGACCGCTGCGGTTCCGAGTATCGCGGAAATTGTGACAATGATAAAAGGAGCTGCCCATCCTTGGATGGCTGCCTTAGATGTAAAAGACATGTTTTTTATGATTCCCCTCCTTGAGCAAGACAAAGCGCAGTTTGCATTCACGTGGAAAGGAGTCCAATATACCTTTAACCGACTTCCACAAGGATACAAACATTCCCCCACCATTGCTCATAATGCTTTAGCTAAAGCGCTATCAGAGATTCCTGTTTCACAGGGATGTACAGTATACCAATATATTGACGACATCTTAATAGGGGGGGAGAGAGCCAAGAAAGTGTACAAGACATGATGCAAAACATCCGAAAAACATTATCAGATTTGGGATTGGAAATTCCAGACTCAAAATGTCAGGGACCTGCACAGGAAGTTAAATTCCTGGGGGTCTGGTGGATTAAGGGAGCTGCTTCTGTCCCTCAGGATACCCTGAAAAAAATAGAACATGGACAGAATCCTTCCAGCACGAAGGAGTTACAGCAAGTTCTGGGAACTTTAAGTTATTGGCGTAAACACATCCCTGGCTTTTCCATCATTGCTCGCCCCCTTTATTGTTTGCTCAAAAAAGGTAAATCCTGGGAGTGGACTGAACAACATACTAATGCACTGGAATTGCTAATAAAAGAGCTAAGGTTATTCCAACAACTTGGCCCCATACATCCAACTGACCCTGTCCATGTAGAATGGGGGTCCAGCGAACATGGTTCTCATTGTAACTTATGGCAAAAGGGACCAGCAGGACCGGAGAGACCATTAGAATTTAGCTCTCACTCCTTTAATGATACTGAGAGCAGATATTCAGACCTAGAGAAGGGTTTACTGTCCCTGGTGCGAGCATTGCAACGAGCAGAGCAGATAAGGAGAGAACAGAGCGTGATTGTTCGGGGCCCTTTTCGTCTCCTAGATGTGGTCCGTAAAGGGACAGCACCACCAGCCGGCATTGCCCAGAAACCCACAGTTCGAAAGTGGTATGCTTATTTAGAAGGCATTAATGATATCATGCCAATCTCTGAAGGTAGTATCAAAGTATCCAAGCTCCAGAAGGATATAGATGGTGCCCTATTGTTCCAATCCCCACCAAACAGACCATCTCCAATCCAAGAAGCACCTCCTCTGAAAGAAGGCAGTGATCTTACAGGAGTGTGGTTTACTGATGCGTCATCTCACCGTGAGAACAATAAGTGGAAATACAAGGCCGTAGCACTGGAAGTAGCAACGGGGGAAAGAGCAATTGAAACAGGAGAAGGTAGCGCACAAGTAGGGGAACTCAGAGCCGTCCTACTAGCTGCACAACGTGGGGCTACTTACATTTACACTGACTCATATGCTGTTTTTAAAGGAGCCACTGAATGGATTGGACACTGGGCAGCCAATGATTGGCAGGTGAATAGAGTCCCAATCTGGGAGACAGAGAGTTGGAAGCAACTGTTGGAAATGGGAGGACAGAGAACATTGCACATTGGTTGGGTAAAAGGCCATGATCGTTCGAACTCGATCACTGCTCAATTCAACCAACAGGTAGATAGCCTCACGCGGTTGCAGCAAATTGACATTGTAGATGATGGTCGGGAATGGGAACGCTTACTCGAATGGTTACATATTAAGCGTGGCCATACAGGCCGTGCTGATCTGTATCAGGAAGGTCTAGCCCGGGGGTGGCCTGTGTCGGTTAAGCTGTGTGAACAAGTAGTAACCGCCTGTTCACAATGTCGCCTACGACTCAATAAAGATCATCCGAGTAAGGCGCCTCCTTTACACATTCGGGACAAGAAAACATTGTGGCATTCATGGCAAATTGATTATATTGGGCCCTTGAGATCATCAGGTGAGAAAAGATACGTCCTAGTCGGAGTGGAGATTATCTCTGGCCTCGCTATGGCCACCAGCTTCAAATCAGCTACCGGGAACAACACAGTGAAAGGCCTAAAAGGGTGGTTCAGCACACTTCCCCTTCCTGAGGAAATCCAAAGTGATAACGGTTCACACTTTACCGCTACAGTGGTACAAGATTGGGCCAAAGAAGAAGGGATTCGATGGGTATTTCATACTCCCTATTATCCTCAGGCTAATGGCATTGTTGAACGCACCAATGGATTGGTTAAGCGTTTTGCAAAAACTCATGAACCTGGTTGGCATTTGCCATTGGATGATGCCATCTATCAATTAAATAACAGATGGAGTGGAGATGGCTGTCCTAAAATGAAAGCTTTCTGTGTATCTGCTGATATCATCACTCCAAAAGTTCCCAATGAACCACGAAAATACCTGGGACAATTTCACCCTGGGCAACCTGTGTTAGTGAAAATGCCTCAAATTGGCACAGTACCAATGGTGTTAGCTACTCCCAAAAACCCCCATGCACGGGAAGCCAAAGACTGTTCAGGGAAGATACACCGGATCAGCACCCGGTGGATCTCGCCCTCTTTTTAACCCCGTCGGTCAAATGAGACCGAGCAGATTTTCTTTTCCTTTGTGTCTTACAGGAACCTCGGAAGAACTGTACGTGGACAGACGCATTGGCCTACGCTAACCTCGAGTGTCTCCAGGGAATCCTGACATTGATCCTGGCAATAATATTATTTTTGTTATGTATGGCCATCTGGAGGCCTAAATTTTAGAATGACGAATTGGCAGATGGAATTGATGCTATTCAGTTTTATCTTTTTACTCCCTGTTGTTTGTAGTCAAAGAGACCCAGAATGGCCGTGGTCTCAAGCTTATGTAAAACACAATGCGATGGCAGGAACAGGAAAAGGAAAATTGAGCCTGGCCACTGTAGTCCTACATGAAAATGAGGTGTTTTCAAAACATGAGATAGATCAAAGCATAGATAAAGTCGAACCTGACTCAACTCCACAGACTAGTCTGGTTCCACTGCCACTATCTGAAACCCCCGATAATGACACCTTATTGAGCGGACTTAAGAATCTGCCCCTTGATGATGAGCTTTGGGATAATGCACTGTCACGATACACTGCAAGCACTGAGACACTAGAAAACATGAGGGATTTAAATCTCTCCACTCTGGTTATACAAGGAAGTGAAGTATATTCCAGAGATAAATGGAGTTGGAAAGACTCACTCCAAATGGCTAAGCTTGAAGCCGTCCCAGGAAAGAAAATACAAATTAGCTGCCGAGTAATCAATGGGTCTGCTCACCATAGACCAACTGTAATTGAAACCATCCATGTAGACTCTACTAAACCGGACAAATATAACACTGATTGATTGTTACAAAATTATAGAGCCAAACTCAGATTGCTGGCACAACTTCACCTTTATCAAACCTATCATAGTATATTGTATTTGGGGCTACAGGGGCACGGAATTGTTATTTGAATTTATGATTGACTCAAATACATCTGAACCTGTTGAAATGAACCCAAAACCTACACCCCCACAAACTTTCAAGGGTGTAGCTACTCAGCCCTCCATTAGTCTAACTCCTTACACCTTTAACATTGGCCCTTATGCCATTAAACACACAGGTCAACAACAAATACCGTTTAACCCAACATATTCCCTCAAACGAGTAGAATTGTCAATGCAGATTAATATCTCTGCGATCAAACCCACCTGCTCACCATTCCTGAGTACATCTTATGCAGGATGGTCAGCATGGTTAGGCCGGCGAACTGTTGACACCTCACAACGACTGAAGAGAGAGGTGACTGGTATCTTAGGAACAGGACTGGGAGTCTTAAATAGTACAGATGCTGAGATACTTGCAAACAAACTAGTCACAACTACTAGTGCTCTAGACAAATTAAAACATCCTCTACAGTCCTCTCTATCAGCATTGGGAAATCACCAATGGCTTTTATCGAATATATTGCCTCAGTGGGAGGAAACAGGTGAAAAAGACCATCAGCTGATCACAAATGCACTTGGTACAACCCCAAACAATGTTTCCTTGGCCCTTAGTTGTATCCAAGCCCAACTGTGGATGCAATCTATGACAGCCGCAATTATAAGGGAAGGTGAAGAAGGCACCTTGCCCACTGAAATTCGAAAAGTAATATGGGATAATGCAATTGAGTTTGAGAGAAAATTTCAATCCTGGTGGTATCTGGTTAATTTCACCTATGATCCCACTGAGAGCAAAGCCACAGCTTTTGTCTTAACGATACGCAATGCCTCAGTATACACCATATACCCAATCATCGCACTGGGGTTGAATCACCATGGAGCTATACTCCATCCGGTAGAGCATAGAGTGTGGGCACAACAAAACGAGAATAAATGGCAAACTGTTGATGTTGAAGCATGCATTTCACGAGATCAACAAGGATTCATTTGTGAGAGTAATACTCTCAAGGCACAAGACATTTGTCTTGACACCAACCAGAATGTTTGTCATTTTGAGATACAACCTGATGAAACCCCAGAAACTGTGCTTGTATATATTGGGAAAGGGTGTGTTTGCATGAGGTCTCCCTGTACTTTTGTATTCGTAGATGACATAGCAGTAGATATAAGTAATAACTCAAATCTTTGTGTTTGTAACTTTACTAACATCATTGGATGTGACTTCAGTTATTCAGCTCCTGTTACGTCTTTTCAATTGCTACAATCTAATTACACATTGATTCGAGATTTGCTGCCTACCCCTATCGGAATGAATCTCTCACTAGTGAGGAAGTTGCTACAACACGATGAATTGAAGCGATTGTTGAAAGAGGCCCAAGAAAATGGACAAAGAACTCTGATTACTGTCCATCATGATGTTGAAGAAATACACCATGTACTGGAAAGGGTCAAGAGAGACGGTGGACATGAATGGTGGGACACCCTCTTTGGATGGTCACCGACAGCTACAGGACTTTTTAACAAGATGCTCCATCCTGTTGTTGTTCTACTAGTACTCACTGTATTGTGCTTTGCTTTGACAATTGTTTTGCATGTTAGACTTTGGATTATGATGAAACGCTTAACTCGCTTAATCACCCCGCAAGAAGTATTTGCACTTGATATCCCTCGCCATAAGAGGACATGTGATATTCCCCATCAGTATTGATTATCGTGGAGCTTGAGTGACTGTAGTCACGGGGTGGATTATGTGGAATAATTACTAAATTGGCCAAGAATACAAAAATACAGCATTGTTCACACATTAAGGAAAGTCATAAAATCAAGAGGCTTCTGAGGTAGAATACAGCCACAGCTAGCACACGAAGAATGCAACATCTGTGATTCCCTGCGCGAGGTTGTTTGCGAAACTACACGAGGGATGGAACGGAACACGCTTGTTCCGTGGCCTTCCCTTGTGACGAATAGCAGATATGGGGACGAGATGGTACTACGGAACTGATAAGCGGCCTACACGCTACCCGAGCCAACCTTTCGTCAAATGTTGATGAAATGCTGTCCTTTTGTGCGAACTTTGCTCACCACAATGTACCAAAACACACCTCCATCCCGGAGGCTATCCGCCCCCGAGGTGTGAACACTCCTCCTTGAATACATTAATCATAATAAAAGTATGTATGACTAAAGTCACTCAAACTCCACTTTGAAGATAAAAAAATAATATAAAAATAGCCCAAGAGAGAGGGGATGTCAGGGAAGACACCATCGCGAAGAATTCCACCGCTGATTTCCGGGATCAGTCGACGGGCTGAGCCTTTCTTCCCCCCCATAGGGACGCCTTTGGGTAAGACTTCGATTACACCGAGCGCTTTCTCGGGGACTTAGAAATTTCTCTAGAGAATCTCTACCCTACGTTTATAGCCAGGCTGTATCGTTTATAATTTTGTCGCGCGTTTGTATACTTAGCAATATCTTTATTTGCACGTGCTTTGCAGACAGTGTATTTATCACCGGCAATCCTAAAGAACCTGTATATCTGTTGTTTAAATAAACTGCACTGTTTAAGTAGCTAGTCGTTCCGCTTTCTCACTGAACGCGACCAAAACTACAGAGAGGCCGTGCTAGTTCAGGAGCACGACTAGACTGAAGGTGCAGTCCACTATTAGTGTATCCAAATCGTAGTAGTTTAATACATATTAAACGCGATTGGACTGATAGTGCTGAATTGGGCATCACTCAGAATTTAAACCTAGCCGCACCTAGCCTCCCACCTCGGTGAGGAGTGTTAGAACGCAAGGGGGTTCATCTTCTGCCAAAACCGCTTGGCCCCGTTTCACGCAACAGAATTTGGCGTAGTCGGCAGGATTGCCATGGATAAACTGCTGCAAAAATATGATTGTGCCCCTTCCCAGGCTGGGAAGGAGTGGGCCCAAAAATTTTGGAAGGATGAAGAGAAAGTGGTGGAACGTATTGAAGAGTGTCGGGTTTCACAGAAGCTCAGAGCGGGGAAAGGCAAGGGTGTGATTTGTGCTGCGTTAGGCGCCTGTTTATCTTGTGCACAACAAGAAGCTAGAGAAACCCCTGCTCCTAATCTGATTTCAGCTGTAGAATATGCAACCCTGAAATCGGAGAATGAGGTGCTGAAGTCATCATTAGCCTTGCAAAAGGAGACAGGAGAAAAATTAAGAACTCACGTCGATAAGCTTGTGAGTGAGAATGAATGTTTAGGAAACCAGAATGCTCAACTTAAAATATTATTAGAAAGGGTGACTGGGCTCTTAGATAAAATGCAGCCCTCGACCCAGGTCCAACAGATTCGTAAGTTAATGTGTTATCCAAATTCCGGAACCCAGACCGGAGATTTTTTGTCTAATAGCGAGGATGACGAAGAAGATGAGGAGGAAAGGACTTTTACTTTGAAATCCCAAGTTTTTCCTTTACGTCCTCTGGTTAAAACTGAAGCTGCGGTTGATGACGATGATGAAATTCACACCACTGTGCGTACCGTTCCACGGACACCAACCGAGTTAACAAAAATAAGGGAGAAATATTCGAGGCGACCAGAAGAGTCAGCTGTTGAGTACGTGTGGCGAGTTTCTTCTGAAGGGGGGGACAGAATTATGCTGAGTGAGGAAGAAGCAGGAGACTCTTGGGGACCAGGAGTGTTTTTAACCACTATGCCTGGGGATCATAATTATTCCCTAACTGCTCGAGCAGCCTATTGGGCAGGGGGTATGGATCCGCGAGAGAGGGGGGAGCCGTTAGAGATTAGAGCTACAGGCTACTCTGATCTGTTTGCGGCTGTACGGAAAGCAGCTTGTCTGCAAGCCATGTATGACAGAGAGGAATTTCGGAAATCCCCAATGTCAGCCCCTATCGACCCCGATCGATTAGCCCCTCTCATCCGTGGTCTTCCCGATTGCCTGAAACCGTTCCTTGTTCGTACTCAAGATCGTATACGAGAGGCTCGGGGTGCTCATAGGCGGGGCCGTCGTCACTACATGCCCACCTGGAATGAATATGTACAGGAAATAGATCAATATGGGCGCCGAATGGGCTGGGCCAGCCTAACTAGTGAGAAATCCTCCGAACACCCCCGAAAGGTTCGCCAAGTCCGAACTCACACTAAAAACCCTAAATCGGAGGAAAGGTTTAAGCCTGATAAGGACCGGAATGAGTTGTGGCGTAAAGCCCTACAATTAGGGGTGCCCCGACAATTCTTGCACGGTGTCCCTACGGGAGACCTCCGTACACTAGTCCAATCTCTAACTAGAAAGAATAATGTGGCTGGGGAGAAAAGTCTAACCAGAGAATCCCCAAGTCGTGAGAAAATTGTGCCTTCTGCACCGGAACGTAACTTGATTGATTTGACAGAGTCCCAGCCAAAAAACTCCTATCCCCGGGGAGGGCAGTGAGCCACCCTGTCCGGCAGGTACTAGCAATTCAATGGCTCTCTCATAAAGACTCCGAACCCGTTATTATCATTCCTGTTGGACCCCGGAAGATATTGGTAAATTTTATTATTGATACTGGAGCCCAAATGTCTGCAATCACTAACGAAACAGCACAACTTCTAGGTATAAATCCCACCCGACGCAGAGTCAACTTCACAGGAATTGATGGTGTGGTAAAAACATGCCCCACTGCAAAAATTAACCTCTGGTTGCCGGGAGAGCAGCGAATGACTAGGGCAGAAGTGTTAGTGGGTGCCTCACATTCTAACCTCCTAGGATTTGACGTGCTGCGTGGGCGAATGTGGAAATTCCCGGATGGAACTGCGTGGAGTTTTGCAGGACGCAAAAAAGGATTAGACGCAGTTAAACTGGGCCTATTAGAAACATCTATACCTTTGCCTCCCTCTAAAATTACCAACGTCCGACAGTACCCACTGCCTGCAGCTGCACTTGCAGGAGCAGACGGGGTGGTATCAGATTTAGAAAAAAGAAACATCATTCAGAGGACTCACTCGCCTTATAATTCACCGGTGTGGCCAGTAAAGAAACCAACCGGGCAATGGCGTTTCACAGTAGATTACCGAAAGTTAAACGCCAACGCTGCACCCCTGACCGCTGCGGTTCCGAGTATCGCGGAAATTGTGACAATGATAAAAGGAGCTGCCCATCCTTGGATGGCTGCCTTAGATGTAAAAGACATGTTTTTTATGATTCCCCTCCTTGAGCAAGACAAAGCGCAGTTTGCATTCACGTGGAAAGGAGTCCAATATACCTTTAACCGACTTCCACAAGGATACAAACATTCCCCCACCATTGCTCATAATGCTTTAGCTAAAGCGCTATCAGAGATTCCTGTTTCACAGGGATGTACAGTATACCAATATATTGACGACATCTTAATAGGGGGGGAGAGAGCCAAGAAAGTGTACAAGACATGATGCAAAACATCCGAAAAACATTATCAGATTTGGGATTGGAAATTCCAGACTCAAAATGTCAGGGACCTGCACAGGAAGTTAAATTCCTGGGGGTCTGGTGGATTAAGGGAGCTGCTTCTGTCCCTCAGGATACCCTGAAAAAAATAGAACATGGACAGAATCCTTCCAGCACGAAGGAGTTACAGCAAGTTCTGGGAACTTTAAGTTATTGGCGTAAACACATCCCTGGCTTTTCCATCATTGCTCGCCCCCTTTATTGTTTGCTCAAAAAAGGTAAATCCTGGGAGTGGACTGAACAACATACTAATGCACTGGAATTGCTAATAAAAGAGCTAAGGTTATTCCAACAACTTGGCCCCATACATCCAACTGACCCTGTCCATGTAGAATGGGGGTCCAGCGAACATGGTTCTCATTGTAACTTATGGCAAAAGGGACCAGCAGGACCGGAGAGACCATTAGAATTTAGCTCTCACTCCTTTAATGATACTGAGAGCAGATATTCAGACCTAGAGAAGGGTTTACTGTCCCTGGTGCGAGCATTGCAACGAGCAGAGCAGATAAGGAGAGAACAGAGCGTGATTGTTCGGGGCCCTTTTCGTCTCCTAGATGTGGTCCGTAAAGGGACAGCACCACCAGCCGGCATTGCCCAGAAACCCACAGTTCGAAAGTGGTATGCTTATTTAGAAGGCATTAATGATATCATGCCAATCTCTGAAGGTAGTATCAAAGTATCCAAGCTCCAGAAGGATATAGATGGTGCCCTATTGTTCCAATCCCCACCAAACAGACCATCTCCAATCCAAGAAGCACCTCCTCTGAAAGAAGGCAGTGATCTTACAGGAGTGTGGTTTACTGATGCGTCATCTCACCGTGAGAACAATAAGTGGAAATACAAGGCCGTAGCACTGGAAGTAGCAACGGGGGAAAGAGCAATTGAAACAGGAGAAGGTAGCGCACAAGTAGGGGAACTCAGAGCCGTCCTACTAGCTGCACAACGTGGGGCTACTTACATTTACACTGACTCATATGCTGTTTTTAAAGGAGCCACTGAATGGATTGGACACTGGGCAGCCAATGATTGGCAGGTGAATAGAGTCCCAATCTGGGAGACAGAGAGTTGGAAGCAACTGTTGGAAATGGGAGGACAGAGAACATTGCACATCGGTTGGGTAAAAGGCCATGATCGTTCGAACTCGATCACTGCTCAATTCAACCAACAGGTAGATAGCCTCACGCGGTTGCAGCAAATTGACATTGTAGATGATGGTCGGGAATGGGAACGCTTACTCGAATGGTTACATATTAAGCGTGGCCATACAGGCCGTGCTGATCTGTATCAGGAAGGTCTAGCCCGGGGGTGGCCTGTGTCGGTTAAGCTGTGTGAACAAGTAGTAACCGCCTGTTCACAATGTCGCCTACGACTCAATAAAGATCATCCGAGTAAGGCGCCTCCTTTACACATTCGGGACAAGAAAACATTGTGGCATTCATGGCAAATTGATTATATTGGGCCCTTGAGATCATCAGGTGAGAAAAGATACGTCCTAGTCGGAGTGGAGATTATCTCTGGCCTCGCTATGGCCACCAGCTTCAAATCAGCTACCGGGAACAACACAGTGAAAGGCCTAAAAGGGTGGTTCAGCACACTTCCCCTTCCTGAGGAAATCCAAAGTGATAACGGTTCACACTTTACCGCTACAGTGGTACAAGATTGGGCCAAAGAAGAAGGGATTCGATGGGTATTTCATACTCCCTATTATCCTCAGGCTAATGGCATTGTTGTACGCACCAATGGATTGGTTAAGCGTTTTGCAAAAACTCATGAACCTGGTTGGCATTTGCCATTGGATGATGCCATCTATCAATTAAATAACAGATGGAGTGGAGATGGCTGTCCTAAAATGAAAGCTTTCTGTGTATCTGCTGATATCATCACTCCAAAAGTTCCCAATGAACCACGAAAATACCTGGGACAATTTCACCCTGGGCAACCTGTGTTAGTGAAAATGCCTCAAATTGGCACAGTACCAATGGTGTTAGCTACTCCCAAAAACCCCCATGCACGGGAAGCCAAAGACTGTTCAGGGAAGATACACCGGATCAGCACCCGGTGGATCTCGCCCTCTTTTTAACCCCGTCGGTCAAATGAGACCGAGCAGATTTTCTTTTCCTTTGTGTCTTACAGGAACCTCGGAAGAACTGTACGTGGACAGACGCATTGGCCTACGCTAACCTCGAGTGTCTCCAGGGAATCCTGACATTGATCCTGGCAATAATATTATTTTTGTTATGTATGGCCATCTGGAGGCCTAAATTTTAGAATGACGAATTGGCAGATGGAATTGATGCTATTCAGTTTTATCTTTTTACTCCCTGTTGTTTGTAGTCAAAGAGACCCAGAATGGCCGTGGTCTCAAGCTTATGTAAAACACAATGCGATGGCAGGAACAGGAAAAGGAAAATTGAGCCTGGCCACTGTAGTCCTACATGAAAATGAGGTGTTTTCAAAACATGAGATAGATCAAAGCATAGATAAAGTCGAACCTGACTCAACTCCACAGACTAGTCTGGTTCCACTGCCACTATCTGAAACCCCCGATAATGACACCTTATTGAGTGGACTTAAGAATCTGCCCCTTGATGATGAGCTTTGGGATAATGCACTGTCACGATACACTGCAAGCACTGAGACACTAGAAAACATGAGGGATTTAAATCTCTCCACTCTGGTCATACAAGGAAGTGAAGTATATTCCAGAGATAAATGGAGTTGGAAAGACTCACTCCAAATGGCTAAGCTTGAAGCCGTCCCAGGAAAGAAAATACAAATTAGCTGCCGAGTAATCAATGGGTCTGCTCACCATAGACCAACTGTAATTGAAACCATCCATGTAGACTCTACTAAACCGGACAAATATAACACTGATTGATTGTTACAAAATTATAGAGCCAAACTCAGATTGCTGGCACAACTTCACCTTTATCAAACCTATCATAGTATATTGTATTTGGGGCTACAGGGGCACGGAATTGTTATTTGAATTTATGATTGACTCAAATACATCTGAACCTGTTGAAATGAACCCAAAACCTACACCCCCACAAACTTTCAAGGGTGTAGCTACTCAGCCCTCCATTAGTCTAACTCCTTACACCTTTAACATTGGCCCTTATGCCATTAAACACACAGGTCAACAACAAATACCGTTTAACCCAACATATTCCCTCAAACGAGTAGAATTGTCAATGCAGATTAATATCTCTGCGATCAAACCCACCTGCTCACCATTCCTGAGTACATCTTATGCAGGATGGTCAGCATGGTTAGGCCGGCGAACTGTTGACACCTCACAACGACTGAAGAGAGAGGTGACTGGTATCTTAGGAACAGGACTGGGAGTCTTAAATAGTACAGATGCTGAGATACTTGCAAACAAACTAGTCACAACTACTAGTGATCTAGACAAATTAAAACATCCTCTACAGTCCTCTCTATCAGCATTGGGAAATCACCAATGGCTTTTATCGAATATATTGCCTCAGTGGGAGGAAACAGGTGAAAAAGACCATCAGCTGATCACAAATGCACTTGGTACAACCCAAAACAATGTTTCCTTGGCCCTTAGTTGTATCCAAGCCCAACTGTGGATGCAATCTATGACAGCCGCAATTATAAGGGAAGGTGAAGAAGGCACCTTGCCCACTGAAATTCGAAAAGTAATATGGGATAATGCAATTGAGTTTGAGAGAAAATTTCAGTCCTGGTGGTATCTGGTTAATTTCACCTATGATCCCACTGAGAGCAAAGCCACAGCTTTTGTCTTAACGATACGCAATGCCTCAGTATACACCATATACCCAATCATCGCACTGGGGTTGAATCACCATGGAGCTATACTCCATCCGGTAGAGCATAGAGTGTGGGCACAACAAAACGAGAATAAATGGCAAACTGTTGATGTTGAAGCATGCATTTCACGAGATCAACAAGGATTCATTTGTGAGAGTAATACTCTCAAGGCACAAGACATTTGTCTTGACACCAACCAGAATGTTTGTCATTTTGAGATACAACCTGATGAAACCCCAGAAACTGTGCTTGTATATATTGGGAAAGGGTGTGTTTGCATGAGGTCTCCCTGTACTTTTGTATTCGTAGATGACATAGCAGTAGATATAAGTAATAACTCAAATCTTTGTGTTTGTAACTTTACTAACATCATTGGATGTGACTTCAGTTATTCAGCTCCTGTTACGTCTTTTCAATTGCTACAATCTAATTACACATTGATTCGAGATTTGCTGCCTACCCCTATCGGAATGAATCTCTCACTAGTGAGGAAGTTGCTACAACACGATGAATTGAAGCGATTGTTGAAAGAGGCCCAAGAAAATGGACAAAGAACTCTGATTGCTGTCCATCATGATGTTGAAGAAATACACCATGTACTGGAAAGGGTCAAGAGAGACGGTGGACATGAATGGTGGGACACCCTCTTTGGATGGTCACCGACAGCTACAGGACTTTTTAACAAGATGCTCCATCCTGTTGTTGTTCTACTAGTACTCACTGTATTGTGCTTTGCTTTGACAATTGTTTTGCATGTTAGACTTTGGATTATGATGAAACGCTTAACTCGCTTAATCACCCCGCAAGAAGTATTTGCACTTGATATCCCTCGCCATAAGAGGACATGTGATATTCCCCATCAGTATTGATTATCGTGGAGCTTGAGTGACCGTAGTCACGGGGTGGATTATGTGGAATAATTACTAAATTGGCCAAGAATACAAAAATACAGCATTGTTCACACATTAAGGAAAGTCATAAAATCAAGAGGCTTCTGAGGTAGAATACAGCCACAGCTAGCACACGAAGAATGCAACATCTGTGATTCCCTGCGCGAGGTTGTTTGCGAAACTACACGAGGGATGGAACGGAACACGCTTGTTCCGTGGCCTTCCCTTGTGACGAATAGCAGATATGGGGACGAGATGGTACTACGGAACTGATAAGCGGCCTACACGCTACCCGAGCCAACATTTCGTCAAATGTTGATGAAATGCTGTCCTTTTGTGCGAACTTTGCTCACCACAATGTACCAAAACACACCTCCATCCCGGAGGCTATCCGCCCCCGAGGTGTGAACACTCCTCCTTGAATACATTAATCATAATAAAAGTATGTATGACTAAAGTCACTCAAACTCCACTTTGAAGATAAAAAAATAATATAAAAATAGCCCAAGAGAGAGGGGATGTCAGGGAAGACACCATCGCGAAGAATTCCACCGCTGATTTCCGGGATCAGTCGACGGGCTGAGCCTTTCTTCCCCCCCATAGGGACGCCTTTGGGTAAGACTTCGATTACACCGAGCGCTTTCTCGGGGACTTAGAAATTTCTCTAGAGAATCTCTACCCTACGTTTATAGCCAGGCTGTATCGTTTATAATTTTGTCGCGCGTTTGTATACTTAGCAATATCTTTATTTGCACGTGCTTTGCAGACAGTGTATTTATCACCGGCAATCCTAAAGAACCTGTATATCTGTTGTTTAAATAAACTGCACTGTTTAAGTAGCTAGTCGTTCCGCTTTCTCACTGAATGCGACCAAAACTACAGAGAGGCCGTGCTAGTTCAGGAGCACGACTAGACTGAAGGTGCAGTCCACTATTAGTGTATCCAAATCGTAGTAGTTTAATACATATTAAACGCGATTGGACTGATAGTGCTGAATTGGGCATCACTCAGAATTTAAACCTAGCCGCACCTAGCCTCCCACCTCGGTGAGGAGTGTTAGAACGCAAGGGGGTTTATCTTCTGCCAAAACCGCTTGGCCCCGTTTCACGCAACAGAATTTGGCGTAGTCGGCAGGATTGCCATGGATAAACTGCTGCAAAAATATGATTGTGCCCCTTCCCAGGCTGGGAAGGAGTGGGCCCAAAAATTTTGGAAGGATGAAGAGAAAGTGGTGGAACGTATTGAAGAGTGTCGGGTTTCACAGAAGCTCAGAGCGGGGAAAGGCAAGGGTGTGATTTGTGCTGCGTTAGGCGCCTGTTTATCTTGTGCACAACAAGAAGCTAGAGAAACCCCTGCTCCTAATCTGATTTCAGCTGTAGAATATGCAACCCTGAAATCGGAGAATGAGGTGCTGAAGTCATCATTAGCCTTGCAAAAGGAGACAGGAGAAAAATTAAGAACTCACGTCGATAAGCTTGTGAGTGAGAATGAATGTTTAGGAAACCAGAATGCTCAACTTAAAATATTATTAGAAAGGGTGACTGGGCTCTTAGATAAAATGCAGCCCTCGACCCAGGTCCAACAGATTCGTAAGTTAATGTGTTATCCAAATTCCGGAACCCAGACCGGAGATTTTTTGTCTAATAGTGAGGATGACGAAGAAGATGAGGAGGAAAGGACTTTTACTTTGAAATCCCAAGTTTTTCCTTTACGTCCTCTGGTTAAAACTGAAGCTGCGGTTGATGACGATGATGAAATTCACACCACTGTGCGTACCGTTCCACGGACACCAACCGAGTTAACAAAAATAAGGGAGAAATATTCGAGGCGACCAGAAGAGTCAGCTGTTGAGTACGTGTGGCGAGTTTCTTCTGAAGGGGGGGACAGAATTATGCTGAGTGAGGAAGAAGCAGGAGACTCTTGGGGACCAGGAGTGTTTTTAACCACTATGCCTGGGGATCATAATTATTCCCTAACTGCTCGAGCAGCCTATTGGGCAGGGGGTATGGATCCGCGAGAGAGGGGGGAGCCGTTAGAGATTAGAGCTACAGGCTACTCTGATCTGTTTGCGGCTGTACGGAAAGCAGCTTGTCTGCAAGCCATGTATGACAGAGAGGAATTTCGGAAATCCCCAATGTCAGCCCCTATCGACCCCGATCGATTAGCCCCTCTCATCCGTGGTCTTCCCGATTGCCTGAAACCGTTCCTTGTTCGTACTCAAGATCGTATACGAGAGGCTCGGGGTGCTCATAGGCGGGGCCGTCGTCACTACATGCCCACCTGGAATGAATATGTACAGGAAATAGATCAATATGGGCGCCGAATGGGCTGGGCCAGCCTAACTAGTGAGAAATCCTCCGAACACCCCCGAAAGGTTCGCCAAGTCCGAACTCACACTAAAAACCCTAAATCGGAGGAAAGGTTTAAGCCTGATAAGGACCGGAATGAGTTGTGGCGTAAAGCCCTACAATTAGGGGTGCCCCGACAATTCTTGCACGGTGTCCCTACGGGAGACCTCCGTACACTAGTCCAATCTCTAACTAGAAAGAATAATGTGGCTGGGGAGAAAAGTCTAACCAGAGAATCCCCAAGTCGTGAGAAAATTGTGCCTTCTGCACCGGAACGTAACTTGATTGATTTGACAGAGTCCCAGCCAAAAAACTCCTATCCCCGGGGAGGGCAGTGAGCCACCCTGTCCGGCAGGTACTAGCAATTCAATGGCTCTCTCATAAAGACTCCGAACCCGTTATTATCATTCCTGTTGGACCCCGGAAGATATTGGTAAATTTTATTATTGATACTGGAGCCCAAATGTCTGCAATCACTAACGAAACAGCACAACTTCTAGGTATAAATCCCACCCGACGCAGAGTCAACTTCACAGGAATTGATGGTGTGGTAAAAACATGCCCCACTGCAAAAATTAACCTCTGGTTGCCGGGAGAGCAGCGAATGACTAGGGCAGAAGTGTTAGTGGGTGCCTCACATTCTAACCTCCTAGGATTTGACGTGCTGCGTGGGCGAATGTGGAAATTCCCGGATGGAACTGTGTGGAGTTTTGCAGGACGCAAAAAAGGATTAGACACAGTTAAACTGGGCCTATTAGAAACATCTATACCTTTGCCTCCCTCTAAAATTACCAACGTCCGACAGTACCCACTGCCTGCAGCTGCACTTGCAGGAGCAGACGGGGTGGTATCAGATTTAGAAAAAAGAAACATCATTAAGAGGACTCACTCGCCTTATAATTCACCGGTGTGGCCAGTAAAGAAACCAACCGGGCAATGGCGTTTCACAGTAGATTACCGAAAGTTAAACGCCAACACTGCACCCCTGACCGCTGCGGTTCCGAGTATCGCGGAAATTGTGACAATGATAAAAGGAGCTGCCCATCCTTGGATGGCTGCCTTAGATGTAAAAGACATGTTTTTTATGATTCCCCTCCTTGAGCAAGACAAAGCGCAGTTTGCATTCACGTGGAAAGGAGTCCAATATACCTTTAACCGACTTCCACAAGGATACAAACATTCCCCCACCATTGCTCATAATGCTTTAGCTAAAGCGCTATCAGAGATTCCTGTTTCACAGGGATGTACAGTATACCAATATATTGACGACATCTTAATAGGGGGGGAGAGAGCCAAGAAAGTGTACAAGACATGATGCAAAACATCCGAAAAACATTATCAGATTTGGGATTGGAAATTCCAGACTCAAAATGTCAGGGACCTGCACAGGAAGTTAAATTCCTGGGGGTCTGGTGGATTAAGGGAGCTGCTTCTGTCCCTCAGGATACCCTGAAAAAAATAGAACATGGACAGAATCCTTCCAGCACGAAGGAGTTACAGCAAGTTCTGGGAACTTTAAGTTATTGGCGTAAACACATCCCTGGCTTTTCCATCATTGCTCGCCCCCTTTATTGTTTGCTCAAAAAAGGTAAATCCTGGGAGTGGACTGAACAACATACTAATGCACTGGAATTGCTAATAAAAGAGCTAAGGTTATTCCAACAACTTGGCCCCATACATCCAACTGACCCTGTCCATGTAGAATGGGGGTCCAGCGAACATGGTTCTCATTGTAACTTATGGCAAAAGGGACCAGCAGGACCGGAGAGACCATTAGAATTTAGCTCTCACTCCTTTAATGATACTGAGAGCAGATATTCAGACCTAGAGAAGGGTTTACTGTCCCTGGTGCGAGCATTGCAACGAGCAGAGCAGATAAGGAGAGAACAGAGCGTGATTGTTCGGGGCCCTTTTCGTCTCCTAGATGTGGTCCGTAAAGGGACAGCACCGCCAGCCGGCATTGCCCAGAAACCCACAGTTCGAAAGTGGTATGCTTATTTAGAAGGCATTAATGATATCATGCCAATCTCTGAAGGTAGTATCAAAGTATCCAAGCTCCAGAAGGATATAGATGGTGCCCTATTGTTCCAATCCCCACCAAACAGACCATCTCCAATCCAAGAAGCACCTCCTCTGAAAGAAGGCAGTGATCTTACAGGAGTGTGGTTTACTGATGCGTCATCTCACCGTGAGAACAATAAGTGGAAATACAAGGCCGTAGCACTGGAAGTAGCAACGGGGGAAAGAGCAATTGAAACAGGAGAAGGTAGCGCACAAGTAGGGGAACTCAGAGCCGTCCTACTAGCTGCACAACGTGGGGCTACTTACATTTACACTGACTCATATGCTGTTTTTAAAGGAGCCACTGAATGGATTGGACACTGGGCAGCCAATGATTGGCAGGTGAATAGAGTCCCAATCTGGGAGACAGAGAGTTGGAAGCAACTGTTGGAAATGGGAGGACAGAGAACATTGCACATTGGTTGGGTAAAAGGCCATGATCGTTCGAACTCGATCACTGCTCAATTCAACCAACAGGTAGATAGCCTCACGCGGTTGCAGCAAATTGACATTGTAGATGATGGTCGGGAATGGGAACGCTTACTCGAATGGTTACATATTAAGCGTGGCCATACAGGCCGTGCTGATCTGTATCAGGAAGGTCTAGCCCGGGGGTGGCCTGTGTCGGTTAAGCTGTGTGAACAAGTAGTAACCGCCTGTTCACAATGTCGCCTACGACTCAATAAAGATCATCCGAGTAAGGCGCCTCCTTTACACATTCGGGACAAGAAAACATTGTGGCATTCATGGCAAATTGATTATATTGGGCCCTTGAGATCATCAGGTGAGAAAAGATACGTCCTAGTCGGAGTGGAGATTATCTCTGGCCTCGCTATGGCCACCAGCTTCAAATCAGCTACCGGGAACAACACAGTGAAAGGCCTAAAAGGGTGGTTCAGCACACTTCCCCTTCCTGAGGAAATCCAAAGTGATAACGGTTCACACTTTACCGCTACAGTGGTACAAGATTGGGCCAAAGAAGAAGGGATTCGATGGGTATTTCATACTCCCTATTATCCTCAGGCTAATGGCATTGTTGAACGCACCAATGGATTGGTTAAGCGTTTTGCAAAAACTCATGAACCTGGTTGGCATTTGCCATTGGATGATGCCATCTATCAATTAAATAACAGATGGAGTGGAGATGGCTGTCCTAAAATGAAAGCTTTCTGTGTATCTGCTGATATCATCACTCCAAAAGTTCCCAATGAACCACGAAAATACCTGGGACAATTTCACCCTGGGCAACCTGTGTTAGTGAAAATGCCTCAAATTGGCACAGTACCAATGGTGTTAGCTACTCCCAAAAACCCCCATGCACGGGAAGCCAAAGACTGTTCAGGGAAGATACACCGGATCAGCACCCGGTGGATCTCGCCCTCTTTTTAACCCCGTCGGTCAAATGAGACCGAGCAGATTTTCTTTTCCTTTGTGTCTTACAGGAACCTCGGAAGAACTGTACGTGGACAGACGCATTGGCCTACGCTAACCTCGAGTGTCTCCAGGGAATCCTGACATTGATCCTGGCAATAATATTATTTTTGTTATGTATGGCCATCTGGAGGCCTAAATTTTAGAATGACGAATTGGCAGATGGAATTGATGCTATTCAGTTTTATCTTTTTACTCCCTGTTGTTTGTAGTCAAAGAGACCCAGAATGGCCGTGGTCTCAAGCTTATGTAAAACACAATGCGATGGCAGGAACAGGAAAAGGAAAATTGAGCCTGGCCACTGTAGTCCTACATGAAAATGAGGTGTTTTCAAAACATGAGATAGATCAAAGCATAGATAAAGTCGAACCTGACTCAACTCCACAGACTAGTCTGGTTCCACTGCCACTATCTGAAACCCCCGATAATGACACCTTATTGAGCGGACTTAAGAATCTGCCCCTTGATGATGAGCTTTGGGATAATGCACTGTCACGATACACTGCAAGCACTGAGACACTAGAAAACATGAGGGATTTAAATCTCTCCACTCTGGTTATACAAGGAAGTGAAGTATATTCCAGAGATAAATGGAGTTGGAAAGACTCACTCCAAATGGCTAAGCTTGAAGCCGTCCCAGGAAAGAAAATACAAATTAGCTGCCGAGTAATCAATGGGTCTGCTCACCATAGACCAACTGTAATTGAAACCATCCATGTAGACTCTACTAAACCGGACAAATATAACACTGATTGATTGTTACAAAATTATAGAGCCAAACTCAGATTGCTGGCACAACTTCACCTTTATCAAACCTATCATAGTATATTGTATTTGGGGCTACAGGGGCACGGAATTGTTATTTGAATTTATGATTGACTCAAATACATCTGAACCTGTTGAAATGAACCCAAAACCTACACCCCCACAAACTTTCAAGGGTGTAGCTACTCAGCCCTCCATTAGTCTAACTCCTTACACCTTTAACATTGGCCCTTATGCCATTAAACACACAGGTCAACAACAAATACCGTTTAACCCAACATATTCCCTCAAACGAGTAGAATTGTCAATGCAGATTAATATCTCTGCGATCAAACCCACCTGCTCACCATTCCTGAGTACATCTTATGCAGGATGGTCAGCATGGTTAGGCCGGCGAACTGTTGACACCTCACAACGACTGAAGAGAGAGGTGACTGGTATCTTAGGAACAGGACTGGGAGTCTTAAATAGTACAGATGCTGAGATACTTGCAAACAAACTAGTCACAACTACTAGTGATCTAGACAAATTAAAACATCCTCTACAGTCCTCTCTATCAGCATTGGGAAATCACCAATGGCTTTTATCGAATATATTGCCTCAGTGGGAGGAAACAGGTGAAAAAGACCATCAGCTGATCACAAATGCACTTGGTACAACCCAAAACAATGTTTCCTTGGCCCTTAGTTGTATCCAAGCCCAACTGTGGATGCAATCTATGACAGCCGCAATTATAAGGGAAGGTGAAGAAGGCACCTTGCCCACTGAAATTCGAAAAGTAATATGGGATAATGCAATTGAGTTTGAGAGAAAATTTCAATCCTGGTGGTATCTGGTTAATTTCACCTATGATCCCACTGAGAGCAAAGCCACAGCTTTTGTCTTAACGATACGCAATGCCTCAGTATACACCATATACCCAATCATCGCACTGGGGTTGAATCACCATGGAGCTATACTCCATCCGGTAGAGCATAGAGTGTGGGCACAACAAAACGAGAATAAACGGCAAACTGTTGATGTTGAAGCATGCATTTCACGAGATCAACAAGGATTCATTTGTGAGAGTAATACTCTCAAGGCACAAGACATTTGTCTTGACACCAACCAGAATGTTTGTCATTTTGAGATACAACCTGATGAAACCCCAGAAACTGTGCTTGTATATATTGGGAAAGGGTGTGTTTGCATGAGGTCTCCCTGTACTTTTGTATTCGTAGATGACATAGCAGTAGATATAAGTAATAACTCAAATCTTTGTGTTTGTAACTTTACTAACATCATTGGATGTGACTTCAGTTATTCAGCTCCTGTTACGTCTTTTCAATTGCTACAATCTAATTACACATTGATTCGAGATTTGCTGCCTACCCCTATCGGAATGAATCTCTCACTAGTGAGGAAGTTGCTACAACACGATGAATTGAAGCGATTGTTGAAAGAGGCCCAAGAAAATGGACAAAGAACTCTGATTACTGTCCATCATGATGTTGAAGAAATACACCATGTACTGGAAAGGGTCAAGAGAGACGGTGGACATGAATGGTGGGACACCCTCTTTGGATGGTCACCGACAGCTACAGGACTTTTTAACAAGATGCTCCATCCTGTTGTTGTTCTACTAGTACTCACTGTATTGTGCTTTGCTTTGACAATTGTTTTGCATGTTAGACTTTGGATTATGATGAAACGCTTAACTCGCTTAATCACCCCGCAAGAAGTATTTGCACTTGATATCCCTCGCCATAAGAGGACATGTGATATTCCCCATCAGTATTGATTATCGTGGAGCTTGAGTGACTGTAGTCACGGGGTGGATTATGTGGAATAATTACTAAATTGGCCAAGAATACAAAAATACAGCATTGTTCACACATTAAGGAAAGTCATAAAATCAAGAGGCTTCTGAGGTAGAATACAGCCACAGCTAGCACACGAAGAATGCAACATCTGTGATTCCCTGCGCGAGGTTGTTTGCGAAACTACACGAGGGATGGAACGGAACACGCTTGTTCCGTGGCCTTCCCTTGTGACGAATAGCAGATATGGGGACGAGATGGTACTACGGAACTGATAAGCGGCCTACACGCTACCCGAGCCAACCTTTCGTCAAATGTTGATGAAATGCTGTCCTTTTGTGCGAACTTTGCTCACCACAATGTACCAAAACACACCTCCATCCCGGAGGCTATCCGCCCCCGAGGTGTGAACACTCCTCCTTGAATACATTAATCATAATAAAAGTATGTATGACTAAAGTCACTCAAACTCCACTTTGAAGATAAAAAAATAATATAAAAATAGCCCAAGAGAGAGGGGATGTCAGGGAAGACACCATCGCGAAGAATTCCACCGCTGATTTCCGGGATCAGTCGACGGGCTGAGCCTTTCTTCCCCCCCATAGGGACGCCTTTGGGTAAGACTTCGATTACACCGAGCGCTTTCTCGGGGACTTAGAAATTTCTCTAGAGAATCTCTACCCTACGTTTATAGCCAGGCTGTATCGTTTATAATTTTGTCGCGCGTTTGTATACTTAGCAATATCTTTATTTGCACGTGCTTTGCAGACAGTGTATTTATCACCGGCAATCCTAAAGAACCTGTATATCTGTTGTTTAAATAAACTGCACTGTTTAAGTAGCTAGTCGTTCCGCTTTCTCACTGAACGCGACCAAAACTACAGAGAGGCCGTGCTAGTTCAGGAGCACGACTAGACTGAAGGTGCAGTCCACTATTAGTGTATCCAAATCGTAGTAGTTTAATACATATTAAACGCGATTGGACTGATAGTGCTGAATTGGGCATCACTCAGAATTTAAACCTAGCCGCACCTAGCCTCCCACCTCGGTGAGGAGTGTTAGAACGCAAGGGGGTTTATCTTCTGCCAAAACCGCTTGGCCCCGTTTCACGCAACAGAATTTGGCGTAGTCGGCAGGATTGCCATGGATAAACTGCTGCAAAAATATGATTGTGCCCCTTCCCAGGCTGGGAAGGAGTGGGCCCAAAAATTTTGGAAGGATGAAGAGAAAGTGGTGGAACGTATTGAAGAGTGTCGGGTTTCACAGAAGCTCAGAGCGGGGAAAGGCAAGGGTGTGATTTGTGCTGCGTTAGGCGCCTGTTTATCTTGTGCACAACAAGAAGCTAGAGAAACCCCTGCTCCTAATCTGATTTCAGCTGTAGAATATGCAACCCTGAAATCAGAGAATGAGGTGCTGAAGTCATCATTAGCCTTGCAAAAGGAGACAGGAGAAAAATTAAGAACTCACGTCGATAAGCTTGTGAGTGAGAATGAATGTTTAGGAAACCAGAATGCTCAACTTAAAATATTATTAGAAAGGGTGACTGGGCTCTTAGATAAAATGCAGCCCTCGACCCAGGTCCAACAGATTCGTTAAGTTAATGTGTTATCCAAATTCCGGAACCCAGACCGGAGATTTTTTGTCTAATAGTGAGGATGACGAAGAAGATGAGGAGGAAAGGACTTTTACTTTGAAATCCCAAGTTTTTCCTTTACGTCCTCTGGTTAAAACTGAAGCTGCGGTTGATGACGATGATGAAATTCACACCACTGTGCGTACCGTTCCACGGACACCAACCGAGTTAACAAAAATAAGGGAGAAATATTCGAGGCGACCAGAAGAGTCAGCTGTTGAGTACGTGTGGCGAGTTTCTTCTGAAGGGGGGGACAGAATTATGCTGAGTGAGGAAGAAGCAGGAGACTCTTGGGGACCAGGAGTGTTTTTAACCACTATGCCTGGGGATCATAATTATTCCCTAACTGCTCGAGCAGCCTATTGGGCAGGGGGTATGGATCCGCGAGAGAGGGGGGAGCCGTTAGAGATTAGAGCTACAGGCTACTCTGATCTGTTTGCGGCTGTACGGAAAGCAGCTTGTCTGCAAGCCATGTATGACAGAGAGGAATTTCGGAAATCCCCAATGTCAGCCCCTATCGACCCCGATCGATTAGCCCCTCTCATCCGTGGTCTTCCCGATTGCCTGAAACCGTTCCTTGTTCGTACTCAAGATCGTATACGAGAGGCTCGGGGTGCTCATAGGCGGGGCCGTCGTCACTACATGCCCACCTGGAATGAATATGTACAGGAAATAGATCAATATGGGCGCCGAATGGGCTGGGCCAGCCTAACTAGTGAGAAATCCTCCGAACACCCCCGAAAGGTTCGCCAAGTCCGAACTCACACTAAAAACCCTAAATCGGAGGAAAGGTTTAAGCCTGATAAGGACCGGAATGAGTTGTGGCGTAAAGCCCTACAATTAGGGGTGCCCCGACAATTCTTGCACGGTGTCCCTACGGGAGACCTCCGTACACTAGTCCAATCTCTAACTAGAAAGAATAATGTGGCTGGGGAGAAAAGTCTAACCAGAGAATCCCCAAGTCGTGAGAAAATTGTGCCTTCTGCACCGGAACGTAACTTGATTGATTTGACAGAGTCCCAGCCAAAAAACTCCTATCCCCGGGGAGGGCAGTGAGCCACCCTGTCCGGCAGGTACTAGCAATTCAATGGCTCTCTCATAAAGACTCCGAACCCGTTATTATCATTCCTGTTGGACCCCGGAAGATATTGGTAAATTTTATTATTGATACTGGAGCCCAAATGTCTGCAATCACTAACGAAACAGCACAACTTCTAGGTATAAATCCCACCCGACGCAGAGTCAACTTCACAGGAATTGATGGTGTGGTAAAAACATGCCCCACTGCAAAAATTAACCTCTGGTTGCCGGGAGAGCAGCGAATGACTAGGGCAGAAGTGTTAGTGGGTGCCTCACATTCTAACCTCCTAGGATTTGACGTGCTGCGTGGGCGAATGTGGAAATTCCCGGATGGAACTGCGTGGAGTTTTGCAGGACGCAAAAAAGGATTAGACACAGTTAAACTGGGCCTATTAGAAACATCTATACCTTTGCCTCCCTCTAAAATTACCAACGTCCGACAGTACCCACTGCCTGCAGCTGCACTTGCAGGAGCAGACGGGGTGGTATCAGATTTAGAAAAAAGAAACATCATTCAGAGGACTCACTCGCCTTATAATTCACCGGTGTGGCCAGTAAAGAAACCAACCGGGCAATGGCGTTTCACAGTAGATTACCGAAAGTTAAACGCCAACACTGCACCCCTGACCGCTGCGGTTCCGAGTATCGCGGAAATTGTGACAATGATAAAAGGAGCTGCCCATCCTTGGATGGCTGCCTTAGATGTAAAAGACATGTTTTTTATGATTCCCCTCCTTGAGCAAGACAAAGCGCAGTTTGCATTCACGTGGAAAGGAGTCCAATATACCTTTAACCGACTTCCACAAGGATACAAACATTCCCCCACCATTGCTCATAATGCTTTAGCTAAAGCGCTATCAGAGATTCCTGTTTCACAGGGATGTACAGTATACCAATATATTGACGACATCTTAATAGGGGGGGAGAGAGCCAAGAAAGTGTACAAGACATGATGCAAAACATCCTAAAAACATTATCAGATTTGGGATTGGAAATTCCAGACTCAAAATGTCAGGGACCTGCACAGGAAGTTAAATTCCTGGGGGTCTGGTGGATTAAGGGAGCTGCTTCTGTCCCTCAGGATACCCTGAAAAAAATAGAACATGGACAGAATCCTTCCAGCACGAAGGAGTTACAGCAAGTTCTGGGAACTTTAAGTTATTGGCGTAAACACATCCCTGGCTTTTCCATCATTGCTCGCCCCCTTTATTGTTTGCTCAAAAAAGGTAAATCCTGGGAGTGGACTGAACAACATACTAATGCACTGGAATTGCTAATAAAAGAGCTAAGGTTATTCCAACAACTTGGCCCCATACATCCAACTGACCCTGTCCATGTAGAATGGGGGTTCAGCGAACATGGTTCTCATTGTAACTTATGGCAAAAGGGACCAGCAGGACCGGAGAGACCATTAGAATTTAGCTCTCACTCCTTTAATGATACTGAGAGCAGATATTCAGACCTAGAGAAGGGTTTACTGTCCCTGGTGCGAGCATTGCAACGAGCAGAGCAGATAAGGAGAGAACAGAGCGTGATTGTTCGGGGCCCTTTTCGTCTCCTAGATGTGGTCCGTAAAGGGACAGCACCACCAGCCGGCATTGCCCAGAAACCCACAGTTCGAAAGTGGTATGCTTATTTAGAAGGCATTAATGATATCATGCCAATCTCTGAAGGTAGTATCAAAGTATCCAAGCTCCAGAAGGATATAGATGGTGCCCTATTGTTCCAATCCCCACCAAACAGACCATCTCCAATCCAAGAAGCACCTCCTCTGAAAGAAGGCAGTGATCTTACAGGAGTGTGGTTTACTGATGCGTCATCTCACCGTGAGAACAATAAGTGGAAATACAAGGCCGTAGCACTGGAAGTAGCAACGGGGGAAAGAGCAATTGAAACAGGAGAAGGTAGCGCACAAGTAGGGGAACTCAGAGCCGTCCTACTAGCTGCACAACGTGGGGCTACTTACATTTACACTGACTCATATGCTGTTTTTAAAGGAGCCACTGAATGGATTGGACACTGGGCAGCCAATGATTGGCAGGTGAATAGAGTCCCAATCTGGGAGACAGAGAGTTGGAAGCAACTGTTGGAAATGGGAGGACAGAGAACATTGCACATTGGTTGGGTAAAAGGCCATGATCGTTCGAACTCGATCACTGCTCAATTCAACCAACAGGTAGATAGCCTCACGCGGTTGCAGCAAATTGACATTGTAGATGATGGTCGGGAATGGGAACGCTTACTCGAATGGTTACATATTAAGCGTGGCCATACAGGCCGTGCTGATCTGTATCAGGAAGGTCTAGCCCGGGGGTGGCCTGTGTCGGTTAAGCTGTGTGAACAAGTAGTAACCGCCTGTTCACAATGTCGCCTACGACTCAATAAAGATCATCCGAGTAAGGCGCCTCCTTTACACATTCGGGACAAGAAAACATTGTGGCATTCATGGCAAATTGATTATATTGGGCCCTTGAGATCATCAGGTGAGAAAAGATACGTCCTAGTCGGAGTGGAGATTATCTCTGGCCTCGCTATGGCCACCAGCTTCAAATCAGCTACCGGGAACAACACAGTGAAAGGCCTAAAAGGGTGGTTCAGCACACTTCCCCTTCCTGAGGAAATCCAAAGTGATAACGGTTCACACTTTACCGCTACAGTGGTACAAGATTGGGCCAAAGAAGAAGGGATTCGATGGGTATTTCATACTCCCTATTATCCTCAGGCTAATGGCATTGTTGAACGCACCAATGGATTGGTTAAGCGTTTTGCAAAAACTCATGAACCTGGTTGGCATTTGCCATTGGATGATGCCATCTATCAATTAAATAACAGATGGAGTGGAGATGGCTGTCCTAAAATGAAAGCTTTCTGTGTATCTGCTGATATCATCACTCCAAAAGTTCCCAATGAACCACGAAAATACCTGGGACAATTTCACCCTGGGCAACCTGTGTTAGTGAAAATGCCTCAAATTGGCACAGTACCAATGGTGTTAGCTACTCCCAAAAACCCCCATGCACGGGAAGCCAAAGACTGTTCAGGGAAGATACACCGGATCAGCACCCGGTGGATCTCGCCCTCTTTTTAACCCCGTCGGTCAAATGAGACCGAGCAGATTTTCTTTTCCTTTGTGTCTTACAGGAACCTCGGAAGAACTGTACGTGGACAGACGCATTGGCCTACGCTAACCTCGAGTGTCTCCAGGGAATCCTGACATTGATCCTGGCAATAATATTATTTTTGTTATGTATGGCCATCTGGAGGCCTAAATTTTAGAATGACGAATTGGCAGATGGAATTGATGCTATTCAGTTTTATCTTTTTACTCCCTGTTGTTTGTAGTCAAAGAGACCCAGAATGGCCGTGGTCTCAAGCTTATGTAAAACACAATGCGATGGCAGGAACAGGAAAAGGAAAATTGAGCCTGGCCACTGTAGTCCTACATGAAAATGAGGTGTTTTCAAAACATGAGATAGATCAAAGCATAGATAAAGTCGAACCTGACTCAACTCCACAGACTAGTCTGGTTCCACTGCCACTATCTGAAACCCCCGATAATGACACCTTATTGAGCGGACTTAAGAATCTGCCCCTTGATGATGAGCTTTGGGATAATGCACTGTCACGATACGCTGCAAGCACTGAGACACTAGAAAACATGAGGGATTTAAATCTCTCCACTCTGGTTATACAAGGAAGTGAAGTATATTCCAGAGATAAATGGAGTTGGAAAGACTCACTCCAAATGGCTAAGCTTGAAGCCGTCCCAGGAAAGAAAATACAAATTAGCTGCCGAGTAATCAATGGGTCTGCTCACCATAGACCAACTGTAATTGAAACCATCCATGTAGACTCTACTAAACCGGACAAATATAACACTGATTGATTGTTACAAAATTATAGAGCCAAACTCAGATTGCTGGCACAACTTCACCTTTATCAAACCTATCATAGTATATTGTATTTGGGGCTACAGGGGCACGGAATTGTTATTTGAATTTATGATTGACTCAAATACATCTGAACCTGTTGAAATGAACCCAAAACCTACACCCCCACAAACTTTCAAGGGTGTAGCTACTCAGCCCTCCATTAGTCTAACTCCTTACACCTTTAACATTGGCCCTTATGCCATTAAACACACAGGTCAACAACAAATACCGTTTAACCCAACATATTCCCTCAAACGAGTAGAATTGTCAATGCAGATTAATATCTCTGCGATCAAACCCACCTGCTCACCATTCCTGAGTACATCTTATGCAGGATGGTCAGCATGGTTAGGCCGGCGAACTGTTGACACCTCACAACGACTGAAGAGAGAGGTGACTGGTATCTTAGGAACAGGACTGGGAGTCTTAAATAGTACAGATGCTGAGATACTTGCAAACAAACTAGTCACAACTACTAGTGATCTAGACAAATTAAAACATCCTCTACAGTCCTCTCTATCAGCATTGGGAAATCACCAATGGCTTTTATCGAATATATTGCCTCAGTGGGAGGAAACAGGTGAAAAAGACCATCAGCTGATCACAAATGCACTTGGTACAACCCAAAACAATGTTTCCTTGGCCCTTAGTTGTATCCAAGCCCAACTGTGGATGCAATCTATGACAGCCGCAATTATAAGGGAAGGTGAAGAAGGCACCTTGCCCACTGAAATTCGAAAAGTAATATGGGATAATGCAATTGAGTTTGAGAGAAAATTTCAATCCTGGTGGTATCTGGTTAATTTCACCTATGATCCCACTGAGAGCAAAGCCACAGCTTTTGTCTTAACGATACGCAATGCCTCAGTATACACCATATACCCAATCATCGCACTGGGGTTGAATCACCATGGAGCTATACTCCATCCGGTAGAGCATAGAGTGTGGGCACAACAAAACGAGAATAAATGGCAAACTGTTGATGTTGAAGCATGCATTTCACGAGATCAACAAGGATTCATTTGTGAGAGTAATACTCTCAAGGCACAAGACATTTGTCTTGACACCAACCAGAATGTTTGTCATTTTGAGATACAACCTGATGAAACCCCAGAAACTGTGCTTGTATATATTGGGAAAGGGTGTGTTTGCATGAGGTCTCCCTGTACTTTTGTATTCGTAGATGACATAGCAGTAGATATAAGTAATAACTCAAATCTTTGTGTTTGTAACTTTACTAACATCATTGGATGTGACTTCAGTTATTCAGCTCCTGTTACGTCTTTTCAATTGCTACAATCTAATTACACATTGATTCGAGATTTGCTGCCTACCCCTATCGGAATGAATCTCTCACTAGTGAGGAAGTTGCTACAACACGATGAATTGAAGCGATTGTTGAAAGAGGCCCAAGAAAATGGACAAAGAACTCTGATTACTGTCCATCATGATGTTGAAGAAATACACCATGTACTGGAAAGGGTCAAGAGAGACGGTGGACATGAATGGTGGGACACCCTCTTTGGATGGTCACCGACAGCTACAGGACTTTTTAACAAGATGCTCCATCCTGTTGTTGTTCTACTAGTACTCACTGTATTGTGCTTTGCTTTGACAATTGTTTTGCATGTTAGACTTTGGATTATGATGAAACGCTTAACTCGCTTAATCACCCCGCAAGAAGTATTTGCACTTGATATCCCTCGCCATAAGAGGACATGTGATATTCCCCATCAGTATTGATTATCGTGGAGCTTGAGTGACTGTAGTCACGGGGTGGATTATGTGGAATAATTACTAAATTGGCCAAGAATACAAAAATACAGCATTGTTCACACATTAAGGAAAGTCATAAAATCAAGAGGCTTCTGAGGTAGAATACAGCCACAGCTAGCACACGAAGAATGCAACATCTGTGATTCCCTGCGCGAGGTTGTTTGCGAAACTACACGAGGGATGGAACGGAACACGCTTGTTCCGTGGCCTTCCCTTGTGACGAATAGCAGATATGGGGACGAGATGGTACTACGGAACTGATAAGCGGCCTACACGCTACCCGAGCCAACCTTTCGTCAAATGTTGATGAAATGCTGTCCTTTTGTGCGAACTTTGCTCACCACAATGTACCAAAACACACCTCCATCCCGGAGGCTATCCGCCCCCGAGGTGTGAACACTCCTCCTTGAATACATTAATCATAATAAAAGTATGTATGACTAAAGTCACTCAAACTCCACTTTGAAGATAAAAAAATAATATAAAAATAGCCCAAGAGAGAGGGGATGTCAGGGAAGACACCATCGCGAAGAATTCCACCGCTGATTTCCGGGATCAGTCGACGGGCTGAGCCTTTCTTCCCCCCCATAGGGACGCCTTTGGGTAAGACTTCGATTACACCGAGCGCTTTCTCGGGGACTTAGAAATTTCTCTAGAGAATCTCTACCCTACGTTTATAGCCAGGCTGTATCGTTTATAATTTTGTCGCGCGTTTGTATACTTAGCAATATCTTTATTTGCACGTGCTTTGCAGACAGTGTATTTATCACCGGCAATCCTAAAGAACCTGTATATCTGTTGTTTAAATAAACTGCACTGTTTAAGTAGCTAGTCGTTCCGCTTTCTCACTGAACGCGACCAAAACTACAGAGAGGCCGTGCTAGTTCAGGAGCACGACTAGACTGAAGGTGCAGTCCACTATTAGTGTATCCAAATCGTAGTAGTTTAATACATATTAAACGCGATTGGACTGATAGTGCTGAATTGGGCATCACTCAGAATTTAAACCTAGCCGCACCTAGCCTCCCACCTCGGTGAGGAGTGTTAGAACGCAAGGGGGTTCATCTTCTGCCAAAACCGCTTGGCCCCGTTTCACGCAACAGAATTTGGCGTAGTCGGCAGGATTGCCATGGATAAACTGCTGCAAAAATATGATTGTGCCCCTTCCCAGGCTGGGAAGGAGTGGGCCCAAAAATTTTGGAAGGATGAAGAGAAAGTGGTGGAACGTATTGAAGAGTGTCGGGTTTCACAGAAGCTCAGAGCGGGGAAAGGCAAGGGTGTGATTTGTGCTGCGTTAGGCGCCTGTTTATCTTGTGCACAACAAGAAGCTAGAGAAACCCCTGCTCCTAATCTGATTTCAGCTGTAGAATATGCAACCCTGAAATCGGAGAATGAGGTGCTGAAGTCATCATTAGCCTTGCAAAAGGAGACAGGAGAAAAATTAAGAACTCACGTCGATAAGCTTGTGAGTGAGAATGAATGTTTAGGAAACCAGAATGCTCAACTTAAAATATTATTAGAAAGGGTGACTGGGCTCTTAGATAAAATGCAGCCCTCGACCCAGGTCCAACAGATTCGTAAGTTAATGTGTTATCCAAATTCCGGAACCCAGACCGGAGATTTTTTGTCTAATAGTGAGGATGACGAAGAAGATGAGGAGGAAAGGACTTTTACTTTGAAATCCCAAGTTTTTCCTTTACGTCCTCTGGTTAAAACTGAAGCTGCGGTTGATGACGATGATGAAATTCACACCACTGTGCGTACCGTTCCACGGACACCAACCGAGTTAACAAAAATAAGGGAGAAATATTCGAGGCGACCAGAAGAGTCAGCTGTTGAGTACGTGTGGCGAGTTTCTTCTGAAGGGGGGGACAGAATTATGCTGAGTGAGGAAGAAGCAGGAGACTCTTGGGGACCAGGAGTGTTTTTAACCACTATGCCTGGGGATCATAATTATTCCCTAACTGCTCGAGCAGCCTATTGGGCAGGGGGTATGGATCCGCGAGAGAGGGGGGAGCCGTTAGAGATTAGAGCTACAGGCTACTCTGATCTGTTTGCGGCTGTACGGAAAGCAGCTTGTCTGCAAGCCATGTATGACAGAGAGGAATTTCGGAAATCCCCAATGTCAGCCCCTATCGACCCCGATCGATTAGCCCCTCTCATCCGTGGTCTTCCCGATTGCCTGAAACCGTTCCTTGTTCGTACTCAAGATCGTATACGAGAGGCTCGGGGTGCTCATAGGCGGGGCCGTCGTCACTACATGCCCACCTGGAATGAATATGTACAGGAAATAGATCAATATGGGCGCCGAATGGGCTGGGCCAGCCTAACTAGTGAGAAATCCTCCGAACACCCCCGAAAGGTTCGCCAAGTCCGAACTCACACTAAAAACCCTAAATCGGAGGAAAGGTTTAAGCCTGATAAGGACCGGAATGAGTTGTGGCGTAAAGCCCTACAATTAGGGGTGCCCCGACAATTCTTGCACGGTGTCCCTATGGGAGACCTCCGTACACTAGTCCAATCTCTAACTAGAAAGAATAATGTGGCTGGGGAGAAAAGTCTAACCAGAGAATCCCCAAGTCGTGAGAAAATTGTGCCTTCTGCACCGGAACGTAACTTGATTGATTTGACAGAGTCCCAGCCAAAAAACTCCTATCCCCGGGGAGGGCAGTGAGCCACCCTGTCCGGCAGGTACTAGCAATTCAATGGCTCTCTCATAAAGACTCCGAACCCGTTATTATCATTCCTGTTGGACCCCGGAAGATATTGGTAAATTTTATTATTGATACTGGAGCCCAAATGTCTGCAATCACTAACGAAACAGCACAACTTCTAGGTATAAATCCCACCCGACGCAGAGTCAACTTCACAGGAATTGATGGTGTGGTAAAAACATGCCCCACTGCAAAAATTAACCTCTGGTTGCCGGGAGAGCAGCGAATGACTAGGGCAGAAGTGTTAGTGGGTGCCTCACATTCTAACCTCCTAGGATTTGACGTGCTGCGTGGGCGAATGTGGAAATTCCCGGATGGAACTGCGTGGAGTTTTGCAGGACGCAAAAAAGGATTAGACACAGTTAAACTGGGCCTATTAGAAACATCTATACCTTTGCCTCCCTCTAAAATTACCAACGTCCGACAGTACCCACTGCCTGCAGCTGCACTTGCAGGAGCAGACGGGGTGGTATCAGATTTAGAAAAAAGAAACATCATTAAGAGGACTCACTCGCCTTATAATTCACCGGTGTGGCCAGTAAAGAAACCAACCGGGCAATGGCGTTTCACAGTAGATTACCGAAAGTTAAACGCCAACGCTGCACCCCTGACCGCTGCGGTTCCGAGTATCGCGGAAATTGTGACAATGATAAAAGGAGCTGCCCATCCTTGGATGGCTGCCTTAGATGTAAAAGACATGTTTTTTATGATTCCCCTCCTTGAGCAAGACAAAGCGCAGTTTGCATTCACGTGGAAAGGAGTCCAATATACCTTTAACCGACTTCCACAAGGATACAAACATTCCCCCACCATTGCTCATAATGCTTTAGCTAAAGCGCTATCAGAGATTCCTGTTTCACAGGGATGTACAGTATACCAATATATTGACGACATCTTAATAGGGGGGGAGAGAGCCAAGAAAGTGTACAAGACATGATGCAAAACATCCGAAAAACATTATCAGATTTGGGATTGGAAATTCCAGACTCAAAATGTCAGGGACCTGCACAGGAAGTTAAATTCCTGGGGGTCTGGTGGATTAAGGGAGCTGCTTCTGTCCCTCAGGATACCCTGAAAAAAATAGAACATGGACAGAATCCTTCCAGCACGAAGGAGTTACAGCAAGTTCTGGGAACTTTAAGTTATTGGCGTAAACACATCCCTGGCTTTTCCATCATTGCTCGCCCCCTTTATTGTTTGCTCAAAAAAGGTAAATCCTGGGAGTGGACTGAACAACATACTAATGCACTGGAATTGCTAATAAAAGAGCTAAGGTTATTCCAACAACTTGGCCCCATACATCCAACTGACCCTGTCCACGTAGAATGGGGGTTCAGCGAACATGGTTCTCATTGTAACTTATGGCAAAAGGGACCAGCAGGACCGGAGAGACCATTAGAATTTAGCTCTCACTCCTTTAATGATACTGAGAGCAGATATTCAGACCTAGAGAAGGGTTTACTGTCCCTGGTGCGAGCATTGCAACGAGCAGAGCAGATAAGGAGAGAACAGAGCGTGATTGTTCGGGGCCCTTTTCGTCTCCTAGATGTGGTCCGTAAAGGGACAGCACCACCAGCCGGCATTGCCCAGAAACCCACAGTTCGAAAGTGGTATGCTTATTTAGAAGGCATTAATGATATCATGCCAATCTCTGAAGGTAGTATCAAAGTATCCAAGCTCCAGAAGGATATAGATGGTGCCCTATTGTTCCAATCCCCACCAAACAGACCATCTCCAATCCAAGAAGCACCTCCTCTGAAAGAAGGCAGTGATCTTACAGGAGTGTGGTTTACTGATGCGTCATCTCACCGTGAGAACAATAAGTGGAAATACAAGGCCGTAGCACTGGAAGTAGCAACGGGGGAAAGAGCAATTGAAACAGGAGAAGGTAGCGCACAAGTAGGGGAACTCAGAGCCGTCCTACTAGCTGCACAACGTGGGGCTACTTACATTTACACTGACTCATATGCTGTTTTTAAAGGAGCCACTGAATGGATTGGACACTGGGCAGCCAATGATTGGCAGGTGAATAGAGTCCCAATCTGGGAGACAGAGAGTTGGAAGCAACTGTTGGAAATGGGAGGACAGAGAACATTGCACATTGGTTGGGTAAAAGGCCATGATCGTTCGAACTCGATCACTGCTCAATTCAACCAACAGGTAGATAGCCTCACGCGGTTGCAGCAAATTGACATTGTAGATGATGGTCGGGAATGGGAACGCTTACTCGAATGGTTACATATTAAGCGTGGCCATACAGGCCGTGCTGATCTGTATCAGGAAGGTCTAGCCCGGGGGTGGCCTGTGTCGGTTAAGCTGTGTGAACAAGTAGTAACCGCCTGTTCACAATGTCGCCTACGACTCAATAAAGATCATCCGAGTAAGGCGCCTCCTTTACACATTCGGGACAAGAAAACATTGTGGCATTCATGGCAAATTGATTATATTGGGCCCTTGAGATCATCAGGTGAGAAAAGATACGTCCTAGTCGGAGTGGAGATTATCTCTGGCCTCGCTATGGCCACCAGCTTCAAATCAGCTACCGGGAACAACACAGTGAAAGGCCTAAAAGGGTGGTTCAGCACACTTCCCCTTCCTGAGGAAATCCAAAGTGATAACGGTTCACACTTTACCGCTACAGTGGTACAAGATTGGGCCAAAGAAGAAGGGATTCGATGGGTATTTCATACTCCCTATTATCCTCAGGCTAATGGCATTGTTGAACGCACCAATGGATTGGTTAAGCGTTTTGCAAAAACTCATGAACCTGGTTGGCATTTGCGATTGGATGATGCCATCTATCAATTAAATAACAGATGGAGTGGAGATGGCTGTCCTAAAATGAAAGCTTTCTGTGTATCTGCTGATATCATCACTCCAAAAGTTCCCAATGAACCACGAAAATACCTGGGACAATTTCACCCTGGGCAACCTGTGTTAGTGAAAATGCCTCAAATTGGCACAGTACCAATGGTGTTAGCTACTCCCAAAAACCCCCATGCACGGGAAGCCAAAGACTGTTCAGGGAAGATACACCGGATCAGCACCCGGTGGATCTCGCCCTCTTTTTAACCCCGTCGGTCAAATGAGACCGAGCAGATTTTCTTTTCCTTTGTGTCTTACAGGAACCTCGGAAGAACTGTACGTGGACAGACGCATTGGCCTACGCTAACCTCGAGTGTCTCCAGGGAATCCTGACATTGATCCTGGCAATAATATTATTTTTGTTATGTATGGCCATCTGGAGGCCTAAATTTTAGAATGACGAATTGGCAGATGGAATTGATGCTATTCAGTTTTATCTTTTTACTCCCTGTTGTTTGTAGTCAAAGAGACCCAGAATGGCCGTGGTCTCAAGCTTATGTAAAACACAATGCGATGGCAGGAACAGGAAAAGGAAAATTGAGCCTGGCCACTGTAGTCCTACATGAAAATGAGGTGTTTTCAAAACATGAGATAGATCAAAGCATAGATAAAGTCGAACCTGACTCAACTCCACAGACTAGTCTGGTTCCACTGCCACTATCTGAAACCCCCGATAATGACACCTTATTGAGCGGACTTAAGAATCTGCCCCTTGATGATGAGCTTTGGGATAATGCACTGTCACGATACACTGCAAGCACTGAGACACTAGAAAACATGAGGGATTTAAATCTCTCCACTCTGGTTATACAAGGAAGTGAAGTATATTCCAGAGATAAATGGAGTTGGAAAGACTCACTCCAAATGGCTAAGCTTGAAGCCGTCCCAGGAAAGAAAATACAAATTAGCTGCCGAGTAATCAATGGGTCTGCTCACCATAGACCAACTGTAATTGAAACCATCCATGTAGACTCTACTAAACCGGACAAATATAACACTGATTGATTGTTACAAAATTATAGAGCCAAACTCAGATTGCTGGCACAACTTCACCTTTATCAAACCTATCATAGTATATTGTATTTGGGGCTACAGGGGCACGGAATTGTTATTTGAATTTATGATTGACTCAAATACATCTGAACCTGTTGAAATGAACCCAAAACCTACACCCCCACAAACTTTCAAGGGTGTAGCTACTCAGCCCTCCATTAGTCTAACTCCTTACACCTTTAACATTGGCCCTTATGCCATTAAACACACAGGTCAACAACAAATACCGTTTAACCCAACATATTCCCTCAAACGAGTAGAATTGTCAATGCAGATTAATATCTCTGCGATCAAACCCACCTGCTCACCATTCCTGAGTACATCTTATGCAGGATGGTCAGCATGGTTAGGCCGGCGAACTGTTGACACCTCACAACGACTGAAGAGAGAGGTGACTGGTATCTTAGGAACAGGACTGGGAGTCTTAAATAGTACAGATGCTGAGATACTTGCAAACAAACTAGTCACAACTACTAGTGATCTAGACAAATTAAAACATCCTCTACAGTCCTCTCTATCAGCATTGGGAAATCACCAATGGCTTTTATCGAATATATTGCCTCAGTGGGAGGAAACAGGTGAAAAAGACCATCAGCTGATCACAAATGCACTTGGTACAACCCAAAACAATGTTTCCTTGGCCCTTAGTTGTATCCAAGCCCAACTGTGGATGCAATCTATGACAGCCGCAATTATAAGGGAAGGTGAAGAAGGCACCTTGCCCACTGAAATTCGAAAAGTAATATGGGATAATGCAATTGAGTTTGAGAGAAAATTTCAATCCTGGTGGTATCTGGTTAATTTCACCTATGATCCCACTGAGAGCAAAGCCACAGCTTTTGTCTTAACGATACGCAATGCCTCAGTATACACCATATACCCAATCATCGCACTGGGGTTGAATCACCATGGAGCTATACTCCATCCGGTAGAGCATAGAGTGTGGGCACAACAAAACGAGAATAAACGGCAAACTGTTGATGTTGAAGCATGCATTTCACGAGATCAACAAGGATTCATTTGTGAGAGTAATACTCTCAAGGCACAAGACATTTGTCTTGACACCAACCAGAATGTTTGTCATTTTGAGATACAACCTGATGAAACCCCAGAAACTGTGCTTGTATATATTGGGAAAGGGTGTGTTTGCATGAGGTCTCCCTGTACTTTTGTATTCGTAGATGACATAGCAGTAGATATAAGTAATAACTCAAATCTTTGTGTTTGTAACTTTACTAACATCATTGGATGTGACTTCAGTTATTCAGCTCCTGTTACGTCTTTTCAATTGCTACAATCTAATTACACATTGATTCGAGATTTGCTGCCTACCCCTATCGGAATGAATCTCTCACTAGTGAGGAAGTTGCTACAACACGATGAATTGAAGCGATTGTTGAAAGAGGCCCAAGAAAATGGACAAAGAACTCTGATTACTGTCCATCATGATGTTGAAGAAATACACCATGTACTGGAAAGGGTCAAGAGAGACGGTGGACATGAATGGTGGGACACCCTCTTTGGATGGTCACCGACAGCTACAGGACTTTTTAACAAGATGCTCCATCCTGTTGTTGTTCTACTAGTACTCACTGTATTGTGCTTTGCTTTGACAATTGTTTTGCATGTTAGACTTTGGATTATGATGAAACGCTTAACTCGCTTAATCACCCCGCAAGAAGTATTTGCACTTGATATCCCTCGCCATAAGAGGACATGTGATATTCCCCATCAGTATTGATTATCGTGGAGCTTGAGTGACTGTAGTCACGGGGTGGATTATGTGGAATAATTACTAAATTGGCCAAGAATACAAAAATACAGCATTGTTCACACATTAAGGAAAGTCATAAAATCAAGAGGCTTCTGAGGTAGAATACAGCCACAGCTAGCACACGAAGAATGCAACATCTGTGATTCCCTGCGCAAGGTTGTTTGCGAAACTACACGAGGGATGGAACGGAACACGCTTGTTCCGTGGCCTTCCCTTGTGACGAATAGCAGATATGGGGACGAGATGGTACTACGGAACTGATAAGCGGCCTACACGCTACCCGAGCCAACCTTTCGTCAAATGTTGATGAAATGCTGTCCTTTTGTGCGAACTTTGCTCACCACAATGTACCAAAACACACCTCCATCCCGGAGGCTATCCGCCCCCAAGGTGTGAACACTCCTCCTTGAATACATTAATCATAATAAAAGTATGTATGACTAAAGTCACTCAAACTCCACTTTGAAGATAAAAAAATAATATAAAAATAGCCCAAGAGAGAGGGGATGTCAGGGAAGACACCATCGCAAAGAATTCCACCGCTGATTTCCGGGATCAGTCGACGGGCTGAGCCTTTCTTCCCCCCCATAGGGACGCCTTTGGGTAAGACTTCGATTACACCGAGCGCTTTCTCGGGGACTTAGAAATTTCTCTAGAGAATCTCTACCCTACATTTATAGCCAGGCTGTATCGTTTATAATTTTGTCGCGCGTTTGTATACTTAGCAATATCTTTATTTGCACGTGCTTTGCAGACAGTGTATTTATCACCGGCAATCCTAAAGAACCTGTATATCTGTTGTTTAAATAAACTGCACTGTTTAAGTAGCTAGTCGTTCCGCTTTCTCACTGAACGCGACCAAAACTACAGAGAGGCCGTGCTAGTTCAGGAGCACGACTAGACTGAAGGTGCAGTCCACTATTAGTGTATCCAAATCGTAGTAGTTTAATACATATTAAACGCGATTGGACTGATAGTGCTGAATTGGGCATCACTCAGAATTTAAACCTAGCCGCACCTAGCCTCCCACCTCGGTGAGGAGTGTTAGAACGCAAGGGGGTTTATCTTCTGCCAAAACCGCTTGGCCCCGTTTCACGCAACAGAATTTGGCGTAGTCGGCAGGATTGCCATGGATAAACTGCTGCAAAAATATGATTGTGCCCCTTCCCAGGCTGGGAAGGAGTGGGCCCAAAAATTTTGGAAGGATGAAGAGAAAGTGGTGGAACGTATTGAAGAGTGTCGGGTTTCACAGAAGCTCAGAGCGGGGAAAGGCAAGGGTGTGATTTGTGCTGCGTTAGGCGCCTGTTTATCTTGTGCACAACAAGAAGCTAGAGAAACCCCTGCTCCTAATCTGATTTCAGCTGTAGAATATGCAACCCTGAAATCGGAGAATGAGGTGCTGAAGTCATCATTAGCCTTGCAAAAGGAGACAGGAGAAAAATTAAGAACTCACGTCGATAAGCTTGTGAGTGAGAATGAATGTTTAGGAAACCAGAATGCTCAACTTAAAATATTATTAGAAAGGGTGACTGGGCTCTTAGATAAAATGCAGCCCTCGACCCAGGTCCAACAGATTCGTAAGTTAATGTGTTATCCAAATTCCGGAACCCAGACCGGAGATTTTTTGTCTAATAGTGAGGATGACGAAGAAGATGAGGAGGAAAGGACTTTTACTTTGAAATCCCAAGTTTTTCCTTTACGTCCTCTGGTTAAAACTGAAGCTGCGGTTGATGACGATGATGAAATTCACACCACTGTGCGTACCGTTCCACGGACACCAACCGAGTTAACAAAAATAAGGGAGAAATATTCGAGGCGACCAGAAGAGTCAGCTGTTGAGTACGTGTGGCGAGTTTCTTCTGAAGGGGGGGACAGAATTATGCTGAGTGAGGAAGAAGCAGGAGACTCTTGGGGACCAGGAGTGTTTTTAACCACTATGCCTGGGGATCATAATTATTCCCTAACTGCTCGAGCAGCCTATTGGGCAGGGGGTATGGATCCGCGAGAGAGGGGGGAGCCGTTAGAGATTAGAGCTACAGGCTACTCTGATCTGTTTGCGGCTGTACGGAAAGCAGCTTGTCTGCAAGCCATGTATGACAGAGAGGAATTTCGGAAATCCCCAATGTCAGCCCCTATCGACCCCGATCGATTAGCCCCTCTCATCCGTGGTCTTCCCGATTGCCTGAAACCGTTCCTTGTTCGTACTCAAGATCGTATACGAGAGGCTCGGGGTGCTCATAGGCGGGGCCGTCGTCACTACATGCCCACCTGGAATGAATATGTACAGGAAATAGATCAATATGGGCGCCGAATGGGCTGGGCCAGCCTAACTAGTGAGAAATCCTCCGAACACCCCCGAAAGGTTCGCCAAGTCCGAACTCACACTAAAAACCCTAAATCGGAGGAAAGGTTTAAGCCTGATAAGGACCGGAATGAGTTGTGGCGTAAAGCCCTACAATTAGGGGTGCCCCGACAATTCTTGCACGGTGTCCCTACGGGAGACCTCCGTACACTAGTCCAATCTCTAACTAGAAAGAATAATGTGGCTGGGGAGAAAAGTCTAACCAGAGAATCCCCAAGTCGTGAGAAAATTGTGCCTTCTGCACCGGAACGTAACTTGATTGATTTGACAGAGTCCCAGCCAAAAAACTCCTATCCCCGGGGAGGGCAGTGAGCCACCCTGTCCGGCAGGTACTAGCAATTCAATGGCTCTCTCATAAAGACTCCGAACCCGTTATTATCATTCCTGTTGGACCCCGGAAGATATTGGTAAATTTTATTATTGATACTGGAGCCCAAATGTCTGCAATCACTAACGAAACAGCACAACTTCTAGGTATAAATCCCACCCGACGCAGAGTCAACTTCACAGGAATTGATGGTGTGGTAAAAACATGCCCCACTGCAAAAATTAACCTCTGGTTGCCGGGAGAGCAGCGAATGACTAGGGCAGAAGTGTTAGTGGGTGCCTCACATTCTAACCTCCTAGGATTTGACGTGCTGCGTGGGCGAATGTGGAAATTCCCGGATGGAACTGTGTGGAGTTTTGCAGGACGCAAAAAAGGATTAGACGCAGTTAAACTGGGCCTATTAGAAACATCTATACCTTTGCCTCCCTCTAAAATTACCAACGTCCGACAGTACCCACTGCCTGCAGCTGCACTTGCAGGAGCAGACGGGGTGGTATCAGATTTAGAAAAAAGAAACATCATTCAGAGGACTCACTCGCCTTATAATTCACCGGTGTGGCCAGTAAAGAAACCAACCGGGCAATGGCGTTTCACAGTAGATTACCGAAAGTTAAACGCCAACGCTGCACCCCTGACCGCTGCGGTTCCGAGTATCGCGGAAATTGTGACAATGATAAAAGGAGCTGCCCATCCTTGGATGGCTGCCTTAGATGTAAAAGACATGTTTTTTATGATTCCCCTCCTTGAGCAAGACAAAGCGCAGTTTGCATTCACGTGGAAAGGAGTCCAATATACCTTTAACCGACTTCCACAAGGATACAAACATTCCCCCACCATTGCTCATAATGCTTTAGCTAAAGCGCTATCAGAGATTCCTGTTTCACAGGGATGTACAGTATACCAATATATTGACGACATCTTAATAGGGGGGGAGAGAGCCAAGAAAGTGTACAAGACATGATGCAAAACATCCGAAAAACATTATCAGATTTGGGATTGGAAATTCCAGACTCAAAATGTCAGGGACCTGCACAGGAAGTTAAATTCCTGGGGGTCTGGTGGATTAAGGGAGCTGCTTCTGTCCCTCAGGATACCCTGAAAAAAATAGAACATGGACAGAATCCTTCCAGCACGAAGGAGTTACAGCAAGTTCTGGGAACTTTAAGTTATTGGCGTAAACACATCCCTGGCTTTTCCATCATTGCTCGCCCCCTTTATTGTTTGCTCAAAAAAGGTAAATCCTGGGAGTGGACTGAACAACATACTAATGCACTGGAATTGCTAATAAAAGAGCTAAGGTTATTCCAACAACTTGGCCCCATACATCCAACTGACCCTGTCCACGTAGAATGGGGGTCCAGCGAACATGGTTCTCATTGTAACTTATGGCAAAAGGGACCAGCAGGACCGGAGAGACCATTAGAATTTAGCTCTCACTCCTTTAATGATACTGAGAGCAGATATTCAGACCTAGAGAAGGGTTTACTGTCCCTGGTGCGAGCATTGCAACGAGCAGAGCAGATAAGGAGAGAACAGAGCGTGATTGTTCGGGGCCCTTTTCGTCTCCTAGATGTGGTCCGTAAAGGGACAGCACCACCAGCCGGCATTGCCCAGAAACCCACAGTTCGAAAGTGGTATGCTTATTTAGAAGGCATTAATGATATCATGCCAATCTCTGAAGGTAGTATCAAAGTATCCAAGCTCCAGAAGGATATAGATGGTGCCCTATTGTTCCAATCCCCACCAAACAGACCATCTCCAATCCAAGAAGCACCTCCTCTGAAAGAAGGCAGTGATCTTACAGGAGTGTGGTTTACTGATGCGTCATCTCACCGTGAGAACAATAAGTGGAAATACAAGGCCGTAGCACTGGAAGTAGCAACGGGGGAAAGAGCAATTGAAACAGGAGAAGGTAGCGCACAAGTAGGGGAACTCAGAGCCGTCCTACTAGCTGCACAACGTGGGGCTACTTACATTTACACTGACTCATATGCTGTTTTTAAAGGAGCCACTGAATGGATTGGACACTGGGCAGCCAATGATTGGCAGGTGAATAGAGTCCCAATCTGGGAGACAGAGAGTTGGAAGCAACTGTTGGAAATGGGAGGACAGAGAACATTGCACATCGGTTGGGTAAAAGGCCATGATCGTTCGAACTCGATCACTGCTCAATTCAACCAACAGGTAGATAGCCTCACGCGGTTGCAGCAAATTGACATTGTAGATGATGGTCGGGAATGGGAACGCTTACTCGAATGGTTACATATTAAGCGTGGCCATACAGGCCGTGCTGATCTGTATCAGGAAGGTCTAGCCCGGGGGTGGCCTGTGTCGGTTAAGCTGTGTGAACAAGTAGTAACCGCCTGTTCACAATGTCGCCTACGACTCAATAAAGATCATCCGAGTAAGGCGCCTCCTTTACACATTCGGGACAAGAAAACATTGTGGCATTCATGGCAAATTGATTATATTGGGCCCTTGAGATCATCAGGTGAGAAAAGATACGTCCTAGTCGGAGTGGAGATTATCTCTGGCCTCGCTATGGCCACCAGCTTCAAATCAGCTACCGGGAACAACACAGTGAAAGGCCTAAAAGGGTGGTTCAGCACACTTCCCCTTCCTGAGGAAATCCAAAGTGATAACGGTTCACACTTTACCGCTACAGTGGTACAAGATTGGGCCAAAGAAGAAGGGATTCGATGGGTATTTCATACTCCCTATTATCCTCAGGCTAATGGCATTGTTGAACGCACCAATGGATTGGTTAAGCGTTTTGCAAAAACTCATGAACCTGGTTGGCATTTGCCATTGGATGATGCCATCTATCAATTAAATAACAGATGGAGTGGAGATGGCTGTCCTAAAATGAAAGCTTTCTGTGTATCTGCTGATATCATCACTCCAAAAGTTCCCAATGAACCACGAAAATACCTGGGACAATTTCACCCTGGGCAACCTGTGTTAGTGAAAATGCCTCAAATTGGCACAGTACCAATGGTGTTAGCTACTCCCAAAAACCCCCATGCACGGGAAGCCAAAGACTGTTCAGGGAAGATACACCGGATCAGCACCCGGTGGATCTCGCCCTCTTTTTAACCCCGTCGGTCAAATGAGACCGAGCAGATTTTCTTTTCCTTTGTGTCTTACAGGAACCTCGGAAGAACTGTACGTGGACAGACGCATTGGCCTACGCTAACCTCGAGTGTCTCCAGGGAATCCTGACATTGATCCTGGCAATAATATTATTTTTGTTATGTATGGCCATCTGGAGGCCTAAATTTTAGAATGACGAATTGGCAGATGGAATTGATGCTATTCAGTTTTATCTTTTTACTCCCTGTTGTTTGTAGTCAAAGAGACCCAGAATGGCCGTGGTCTCAAGCTTATGTAAAACACAATGCGATGGCAGGAACAGGAAAAGGAAAATTGAGCCTGGCCACTGTAGTCCTACATGAAAATGAGGTGTTTTCAAAACATGAGATAGATCAAAGCATAGATAAAGTCGAACCTGACTCAACTCCACAGACTAGTCTGGTTCCACTGCCACTATCTGAAACCCCCGATAATGACACCTTATTGAGCGGACTTAAGAATCTGCCCCTTGATGATGAGCTTTGGGATAATGCACTGTCACGATACACTGCAAGCACTGAGACACTAGAAAACATGAGGGATTTAAATCTCTCCACTCTGGTCATACAAGGAAGTGAAGTATATTCCAGAGATAAATGGAGTTGGAAAGACTCACTCCAAATGGCTAAGCTTGAAGCCGTCCCAGGAAAGAAAATACAAATTAGCTGCCGAGTAATCAATGGGTCTGCTCACCATAGACCAACTGTAATTGAAACCATCCATGTAGACTCTACTAAACCGGACAAATATAACACTGATTGATTGTTACAAAATTATAGAGCCAAACTCAGATTGCTGGCACAACTTCACCTTTATCAAACCTATCATAGTATATTGTATTTGGGGCTACAGGGGCACGGAATTGTTATTTGAATTTATGATTGACTCAAATACATCTGAACCTGTTGAAATGAACCCAAAACCTACACCCCCACAAACTTTCAAGGGTGTAGCTACTCAGCCCTCCATTAGTCTAACTCCTTACACCTTTAACATTGGCCCTTATGCCATTAAACACACAGGTCAACAACAAATACCGTTTAACCCAACATATTCCCTCAAACGAGTAGAATTGTCAATGCAGATTAATATCTCTGCGATCAAACCCACCTGCTCACCATTCCTGAGTACATCTTATGCAGGATGGTCAGCATGGTTAGGCCGGCGAACTGTTGACACCTCACAACGACTGAAGAGAGAGGTGACTGGTATCTTAGGAACAGGACTGGGAGTCTTAAATAGTACAGATGCTGAGATACTTGCAAACAAACTAGTCACAACTACTAGTGATCTAGACAAATTAAAACATCCTCTACAGTCCTCTCTATCAGCATTGGGAAATCACCAATGGCTTTTATCGAATATATTGCCTCAGTGGGAGGAAACAGGTGAAAAAGACCATCAGCTGATCACAAATGCACTTGGTACAACCCAAAACAATGTTTCCTTGGCCCTTAGTTGTATCCAAGCCCAACTGTGGATGCAATCTATGACAGCCGCAATTATAAGGGAAGGTGAAGAAGGCACCTTGCCCACTGAAATTCGAAAAGTAATATGGGATAATGCAATTGAGTTTGAGAGAAAATTTCAATCCTGGTGGTATCTGGTTAATTTCACCTATGATCCCACTGAGAGCAAAGCCACAGCTTTTGTCTTAACGATACGCAATGCCTCAGTATACACCATATACCCAATCATCGCACTGGGGTTGAATCACCATGGAGCTATACTCCATCCGGTAGAGCATAGAGTGTGGGCACAACAAAACGAGAATAAATGGCAAACTGTTGATGTTGAAGCATGCATTTCACGAGATCAACAAGGATTCATTTGTGAGAGTAATACTCTCAAGGCACAAGACATTTGTCTTGACACCAACCAGAATGTTTGTCATTTTGAGATACAACCTGATGAAACCCCAGAAACTGTGCTTGTATATATTGGGAAAGGGTGTGTTTGCATGAGGTCTCCCTGTACTTTTGTATTCGTAGATGACATAGCAGTAGATATAAGTAATAACTCAAATCTTTGTGTTTGTAACTTTACTAACATCATTGGATGTGACTTCAGTTATTCAGCTCCTGTTACGTCTTTTCAATTGCTACAATCTAATTACACATTGATTCGAGATTTGCTGCCTACCCCTATCGGAATGAATCTCTCACTAGTGAGGAAGTTGCTACAACACGATGAATTGAAGCGATTGTTGAAAGAGGCCCAAGAAAATGGACAAAGAACTCTGATTACTGTCCATCATGATGTTGAAGAAATACACCATGTACTGGAAAGGGTCAAGAGAGACGGTGGACATGAATGGTGGGACACCCTCTTTGGATGGTCACCGACAGCTACAGGACTTTTTAACAAGATGCTCCATCCTGTTGTTGTTCTACTAGTACTCACTGTATTGTGCTTTGCTTTGACAATTGTTTTGCATGTTAGACTTTGGATTATGATGAAACGCTTAACTCGCTTAATCACCCCGCAAGAAGTATTTGCACTTGATATCCCTCGCCATAAGAGGACATGTGATATTCCCCATCAGTATTGATTATCGTGGAGCTTGAGTGACTGTAGTCACGGGGTGGATTATGTGGAATAATTACTAAATTGGCCAAGAATACAAAAATACAGCATTGTTCACACATTAAGGAAAGTCATAAAATCAAGAGGCTTCTGAGGTAGAATACAGCCACAGCTAGCACACGAAGAATGCAACATCTGTGATTCCCTGCGCGAGGTTGTTTGCGAAACTACACGAGGGATGGAACGGAACACGCTTGTTCCGTGGCCTTCCCTTGTGACGAATAGCAGATATGGGGACGAGATGGTACTACGGAACTGATAAGCGGCCTACACGCTACCCGAGCCAACCTTTCGTCAAATGTTGATGAAATGCTGTCCTTTTGTGCGAACTTTGCTCACCACAATGTACCAAAACACACCTCCATCCCGGAGGCTATCCGCCCCCGAGGTGTGAACACTCCTCCTTGAATACATTAATCATAATAAAAGTATGTATGACTAAAGTCACTCAAACTCCACTTTGAAGATAAAAAAATAATATAAAAATAGCCCAAGAGAGAGGGGATGTCAGGGAAGACACCATCGCGAAGAATTCCACCGCTGATTTCCGGGATCAGTCGACGGGCTGAGCCTTTCTTCCCCCCCATAGGGACGCCTTTGGGTAAGACTTCGATTACACCGAGCGCTTTCTCGGGGACTTAGAAATTTCTCTAGAGAATCTCTACCCTACGTTTATAGCCAGGCTGTATCGTTTATAATTTTGTCGCGCGTTTGTATACTTAGCAATATCTTTATTTGCACGTGCTTTGCAGACAGTGTATTTATCACCGGCAATCCTAAAGAACCTGTATATCTGTTGTTTAAATAAACTGCACTGTTTAAGTAGCTAGTCGTTCCGCTTTCTCACTGAACGCGACCAAAACTACAGAGAGGCCGTGCTAGTTCAGGAGCACGACTAGACTGAAGGTGCAGTCCACTATTAGTGTATCCAAATCGTAGTAGTTTAATACATATTAAACGCGATTGGACTGATAGTGCTGAATTGGGCATCACTCAGAATTTAAACCTAGCCGCACCTAGCCTCCCACCTCGGTGAGGAGTGTTAGAACGCAAGGGGGTTTATCTTCTGCCAAAACCGCTTGGCCCCGTTTCACGCAACAGAATTTGGCGTAGTCGGCAGGATTGCCATGGATAAACTGCTGCAAAAATATGATTGTGCCCCTTCCCAGGCTGGGAAGGAGTGGGCCCAAAAATTTTGGAAGGATGAAGAGAAAGTGGTGGAACGTATTGAAGAGTGTCGGGTTTCACAGAAGCTCAGAGCGGGGAAAGGCAAGGGTGTGATTTGTGCTGCGTTAGGCGCCTGTTTATCTTGTGCACAACAAGAAGCTAGAGAAACCCCTGCTCCTAATCTGATTTCAGCTGTAGAATATGCAACCCTGAAATCGGAGAATGAGGTGCTGAAGTCATCATTAGCCTTGCAAAAGGAGACAGGAGAAAAATTAAGAACTCACGTCGATAAGCTTGTGAGTGAGAATGAATGTTTAGGAAACCAGAATGCTCAACTTAAAATATTATTAGAAAGGGTGACTGGGCTCTTAGATAAAATGCAGCCCTCGACCCAGGTCCAACAGATTCGTAAGTTAATGTGTTATCCAAATTCCGGAACCCAGACCGGAGATTTTTTGTCTAATAGCGAGGATGACGAAGAAGATGAGGAGGAAAGGACTTTTACTTTGAAATCCCAAGTTTTTCCTTTACGTCCTCTGGTTAAAACTGAAGCTGCGGTTGATGACGATGATGAAATTCACACCACTGTGCGTACCGTTCCACGGACACCAACCGAGTTAACAAAAATAAGGGAGAAATATTCGAGGCGACCAGAAGAGTCAGCTGTTGAGTACGTGTGGCGAGTTTCTTCTGAAGGGGGGGACAGAATTATGCTGAGTGAGGAAGAAGCAGGAGACTCTTGGGGACCAGGAGTGTTTTTAACCACTATGCCTGGGGATCATAATTATTCCCTAACTGCTCGAGCAGCCTATTGGGCAGGGGGTATGGATCCGCGAGAGAGGGGGGAGCCGTTAGAGATTAGAGCTACAGGCTACTCTGATCTGTTTGCGGCTGTACGGAAAGCAGCTTGTCTGCAAGCCATGTATGACAGAGAGGAATTTCGGAAATCCCCAATGTCAGCCCCTATCGACCCCGATCGATTAGCCCCTCTCATCCGTGGTCTTCCCGATTGCCTGAAACCGTTCCTTGTTCGTACTCAAGATCGTATACGAGAGGCTCGGGGTGCTCATAGGCGGGGCCGTCGTCACTACATGCCCACCTGGAATGAATATGTACAGGAAATAGATCAATATGGGCGCCGAATGGGCTGGGCCAGCCTAACTAGTGAGAAATCCTCCGAACACCCCCGAAAGGTTCGCCAAGTCCGAACTCACACTAAAAACCCTAAATCGGAGGAAAGGTTTAAGCCTGATAAGGACCGGAATGAGTTGTGGCGTAAAGCCCTACAATTAGGGGTGCCCCGACAATTCTTGCACGGTGTCCCTACGGGAGACCTCCGTACACTAGTCCAATCTCTAACTAGAAAGAATAATGTGGCTGGGGAGAAAAGTCTAACCAGAGAATCCCCAAGTCGTGAGAAAATTGTGCCTTCTGCACCGGAACGTAACTTGATTGATTTGACAGAGTCCCAGCCAAAAAACTCCTATCCCCGGGGAGGGCAGTGAGCCACCCTGTCCGGCAGGTACTAGCAATTCAATGGCTCTCTCATAAAGACTCCGAACCCGTTATTATCATTCCTGTTGGACCCCGGAAGATATTGGTAAATTTTATTATTGATACTGGAGCCCAAATGTCTGCAATCACTAACGAAACAGCACAACTTCTAGGTATAAATCCCACCCGACGCAGAGTCAACTTCACAGGAATTGATGGTGTGGTAAAAACATGCCCCACTGCAAAAATTAACCTCTGGTTGCCGGGAGAGCAGCGAATGACTAGGGCAGAAGTGTTAGTGGGTGCCTCACATTCTAACCTCCTAGGATTTGACGTGCTGCGTGGGCGAATGTGGAAATTCCCGGATGGAACTGCGTGGAGTTTTGCAGGACGCAAAAAAGGATTAGACACAGTTAAACTGGGCCTATTAGAAACATCTATACCTTTGCCTCCCTCTAAAATTACCAACGTCCGACAGTACCCACTGCCTGCAGCTGCACTTGCAGGAGCAGACGGGGTGGTATCAGATTTAGAAAAAAGAAACATCATTAAGAGGACTCACTCGCCTTATAATTCACCGGTGTGGCCAGTAAAGAAACCAACCGGGCAATGGCGTTTCACAGTAGATTACCGAAAGTTAAACGCCAACACTGCACCCCTGACCGCTGCGGTTCCGAGTATCGCGGAAATTGTGACAATGATAAAAGGAGCTGCCCATCCTTGGATGGCTGCCTTAGATGTAAAAGACATGTTTTTTATGATTCCCCTCCTTGAGCAAGACAAAGCGCAGTTTGCATTCACGTGGAAAGGAGTCCAATATACCTTTAACCGACTTCCACAAGGATACAAACATTCCCCCACCATTGCTCATAATGCTTTAGCTAAAGCGCTATCAGAGATTCCTGTTTCACAGGGATGTACAGTATACCAATATATTGACGACATCTTAATAGGGGAGGAGAGAGCCAAGAAAGTGTACAAGACATGATGCAAAACATCCGAAAAACATTATCAGATTTGGGATTGGAAATTCCAGACTCAAAATGTCAGGGACCTGCACAGGAAGTTAAATTCCTGGGGGTCTGGTGGATTAAGGGAGCTGCTTCTGTCCCTCAGGATACCCTGAAAAAAATAGAACATGGACAGAATCCTTCCAGCACGAAGGAGTTACAGCAAGTTCTGGGAACTTTAAGTTATTGGCGTAAACACATCCCTGGCTTTTCCATCATTGCTCGCCCCCTTTATTGTTTGCTCAAAAAAGGTAAATCCTGGGAGTGGACTGAACAACATACTAATGCACTGGAATTGCTAATAAAAGAGCTAAGGTTATTCCAACAACTTGGCCCCATACATCCAACTGACCCTGTCCATGTAGAATGGGGGTCCAGCGAACATGGTTCTCATTGTAACTTATGGCAAAAGGGACCAGCAGGACCGGAGAGACCATTAGAATTTAGCTCTCACTCCTTTAATGATACTGAGAGCAGATATTCAGACCTAGAGAAGGGTTTACTGTCCCTGGTGCGAGCATTGCAACGAGCAGAGCAGATAAGGAGAGAACAGAGCGTGATTGTTCGGGGCCCTTTTCGTCTCCTAGATGTGGTCCGTAAAGGGACAGCACCACCAGCCGGCATTGCCCAGAAACCCACAGTTCGAAAGTGGTATGCTTATTTAGAAGGCATTAATGATATCATGCCAATCTCTGAAGGTAGTATCAAAGTATCCAAGCTCCAGAAGGATATAGATGGTGCCCTATTGTTCCAATCCCCACCAAACAGACCATCTCCAATCCAAGAAGCACCTCCTCTGAAAGAAGGCAGTGATCTTACAGGAGTGTGGTTTACTGATGCGTCATCTCACCGTGAGAACAATAAGTGGAAATACAAGGCCGTAGCACTGGAAGTAGCAACGGGGGAAAGAGCAATTGAAACAGGAGAAGGTAGCGCACAAGTAGGGGAACTCAGAGCCGTCCTACTAGCTGCACAACGTGGGGCTACTTACATTTACACTGACTCATATGCTGTTTTTAAAGGAGCCACTGAATGGATTGGACACTGGGCAGCCAATGATTGGCAGGTGAATAGAGTCCCAATCTGGGAGACAGAGAGTTGGAAGCAACTGTTGGAAATGGGAGGACAGAGAACATTGCACGTTGGTTGGGTAAAAGGCCATGATCGTTCGAACTCGATCACTGCTCAATTCAACCAACAGGTAGATAGCCTCACGCGGTTGCAGCAAATTGACATTGTAGATGATGGTCGGGAATGGGAACGCTTACTCGAATGGTTACATATTAAGCGTGGCCATACAGGCCGTGCTGATCTGTATCAGGAAGGTCTAGCCCGGGGGTGGCCTGTGTCGGTTAAGCTGTGTGAACAAGTAGTAACCGCCTGTTCACAATGTCGCCTACGACTCAATAAAGATCATCCGAGTAAGGCGCCTCCTTTACACATTCGGGACAAGAAAACATTGTGGCATTCATGGCAAATTGATTATATTGGGCCCTTGAGATCATCAGGTGAGAAAAGATACGTCCTAGTCGGAGTGGAGATTATCTCTGGCCTCGCTATGGCCACCAGCTTCAAATCAGCTACCGGGAACAACACAGTGAAAGGCCTAAAAGGGTGGTTCAGCACACTTCCCCTTCCTGAGGAAATCCAAAGTGATAACGGTTCACACTTTACCGCTACAGTGGTACAAGATTGGGCCAAAGAAGAAGGGATTCGATGGGTATTTCATACTCCCTATTATCCTCAGGCTAATGGCATTGTTGAACGCACCAATGGATTGGTTAAGCGTTTTGCAAAAACTCATGAACCTGGTTGGCATTTGCCATTGGATGATGCCATCTATCAATTAAATAACAGATGGAGTGGAGATGGCTGTCCTAAAATGAAAGCTTTCTGTGTATCTGCTGATATCATCACTCCAAAAGTTCCCAATGAACCACGAAAATACCTGGGACAATTTCACCCTGGGCAACCTGTGTTAGTGAAAATGCCTCAAATTGGCACAGTACCAATGGTGTTAGCTACTCCCAAAAACCCCCATGCACGGGAAGCCAAAGACTGTTCAGGGAAGATACACCGGATCAGCACCCGGTGGATCTCGCCCTCTTTTTAACCCCGTCGGTCAAATGAGACCGAGCAGATTTTCTTTTCCTTTGTGTCTTACAGGAACCTCGGAAGAACTGTACGTGGACAGACGCATTGGCCTACGCTAACCTCGAGTGTCTCCAGGGAATCCTGACATTGATCCTGGCAATAATATTATTTTTGTTATGTATGGCCATCTGGAGGCCTAAATTTTAGAATGACGAATTGGCAGATGGAATTGATGCTATTCAGTTTTATCTTTTTACTCCCTGTTGTTTGTAGTCAAAGAGACCCAGAATGGCCGTGGTCTCAAGCTTATGTAAAACACAATGCGATGGCAGGAACAGGAAAAGGAAAATTGAGCCTGGCCACTGTAGTCCTACATGAAAATGAGGTGTTTTCAAAACATGAGATAGATCAAAGCATAGATAAAGTCGAACCTGACTCAACTCCACAGACTAGTCTGGTTCCACTGCCACTATCTGAAACCCCCGATAATGACACCTTATTGAGCGGACTTAAGAATCTGCCCCTTGATGATGAGCTTTGGGATAATGCACTGTCACGATACACTGCAAGCACTGAGACACTAGAAAACATGAGGGATTTAAATCTCTCCACTCTGGTTATACAAGGAAGTGAAGTATATTCCAGAGATAAATGGAGTTGGAAAGACTCACTCCAAATGGCTAAGCTTGAAGCCGTCCCAGGAAAGAAAATACAAATTAGCTGCCGAGTAATCAATGGGTCTGCTCACCATAGACCAACTGTAATTGAAACCATCCATGTAGACTCTACTAAACCGGACAAATATAACACTGATTGATTGTTACAAAATTATAGAGCCAAACTCAGATTGCTGGCACAACTTCACCTTTATCAAACCTATCATAGTATATTGTATTTGGGGCTACAGGGGCACGGAATTGTTATTTGAATTTATGATTGACTCAAATACATCTGAACCTGTTGAAATGAACCCAAAACCTACACCCCCACAAACTTTCAAGGGTGTAGCTACTCAGCCCTCCATTAGTCTAACTCCTTACACCTTTAACATTGGCCCTTATGCCATTAAACACACAGGTCAACAACAAATACCGTTTAACCCAACATATTCCCTCAAACGAGTAGAATTGTCAATGCAGATTAATATCTCTGCGATCAAACCCACCTGCTCACCATTCCTGAGTACATCTTATGCAGGATGGTCAGCATGGTTAGGCCGGCGAACTGTTGACACCTCACAACGACTGAAGAGAGAGGTGACTGGTATCTTAGGAACAGGACTGGGAGTCTTAAATAGTACAGATGCTGAGATACTTGCAAACAAACTAGTCACAACTACTAGTGATCTAGACAAATTAAAACATCCTCTACAGTCCTCTCTATCAGCATTGGGAAATCACCAATGGCTTTTATCGAATATATTGCCTCAGTGGGAGGAAACAGGTGAAAAAGACCATCAGCTGATCACAAATGCACTTGGTACAACCCCAAACAATGTTTCCTTGGCCCTTAGTTGTATCCAAGCCCAACTGTGGATGCAATCTATGACAGCCGCAATTATAAGGGAAGGTGAAGAAGGCACCTTGCCCACTGAAATTCGAAAAGTAATATGGGATAATGCAATTGAGTTTGAGAGAAAATTTCAATCCTGGTGGTATCTGGTTAATTTCACCTATGATCCCACTGAGAGCAAAGCCACAGCTTTTGTCTTAACGATACGCAATGCCTCAGTATACACCATATACCCAATCATCGCACTGGGGTTGAATCACCATGGAGCTATACTCCATCCGGTAGAGCATAGAGTGTGGGCACAACAAAACGAGAATAAATGGCAAACTGTTGATGTTGAAGCATGCATTTCACGAGATCAACAAGGATTCATTTGTGAGAGTAATACTCTCAAGGCACAAGACATTTGTCTTGACACCAACCAGAATGTTTGTCATTTTGAGATACAACCTGATGAAACCCCAGAAACTGTGCTTGTATATATTGGGAAAGGGTGTGTTTGCATGAGGTCTCCCTGTACTTTTGTATTCGTAGATGACATAGCAGTAGATATAAGTAATAACTCAAATCTTTGTGTTTGTAACTTTACTAACATCATTGGATGTGACTTCAGTTATTCAGCTCCTGTTACGTCTTTTCAATTGCTACAATCTAATTACACATTGATTCGAGATTTGCTGCCTACCCCTATCGGAATGAATCTCTCACTAGTGAGGAAGTTGCTACAACACGATGAATTGAAGCGATTGTTGAAAGAGGCCCAAGAAAATGGACAAAGAACTCTGATTACTGTCCATCATGATGTTGAAGAAATACACCATGTACTGGAAAGGGTCAAGAGAGACGGTGGACATGAATGGTGGGACACCCTCTTTGGATGGTCACCGACAGCTACAGGACTTTTTAACAAGATGCTCCATCCTGTTGTTGTTCTACTAGTACTCACTGTATTGTGCTTTGCTTTGACAATTGTTTTGCATGTTAGACTTTGGATTATGATGAAACGCTTAACTCGCTTAATCACCCCGCAAGAAGTATTTGCACTTGATATCCCTCGCCATAAGAGGACATGTGATATTCCCCATCAGTATTGATTATCGTGGAGCTTGAGTGACTGTAGTCACGGGGTGGATTATGTGGAATAATTACTAAATTGGCCAAGAATACAAAAATACAGCATTGTTCACACATTAAGGAAAGTCATAAAATCAAGAGGCTTCTGAGGTAGAATACAGCCACAGCTAGCACACGAAGAATGCAACATCTGTGATTCCCTGCGCGAGGTTGTTTGCGAAACTACACGAGGGATGGAACGGAACACGCTTGTTCCGTGGCCTTCCCTTGTGACGAATAGCAGATATGGGGACGAGATGGTACTACGGAACTGATAAGCGGCCTACACGCTACCCGAGCCAACCTTTCGTCAAATGTTGATGAAATGCTGTCCTTTTGTGCGAACTTTGCTCACCACAATGTACCAAAACACACCTCCATCCCGGAGGCTATCCGCCCCCGAGGTGTGAACACTCCTCCTTGAATACATTAATCATAATAAAAGTATGTATGACTAAAGTCACTCAAACTCCACTTTGAAGATAAAAAAATAATATAAAAATAGCCCAAGAGAGAGGGGATGTCAGGGAAGACACCATCGCGAAGAATTCCACCGCTGATTTCCGGGATCAGTCGACGGGCTGAGCCTTTCTTCCCCCCCATAGGGACGCCTTTGGGTAAGACTTCGATTACACCGAGCGCTTTCTCGGGGACTTAGAAATTTCTCTAGAGAATCTCTACCCTACGTTTATAGCCAGGCTGTATCGTTTATAATTTTGTCGCGCGTTTGTATACTTAGCAATATCTTTATTTGCACGTGCTTTGCAGACAGTGTATTTATCACCGGCAATCCTAAAGAACCTGTATATCTGTTGTTTAAATAAACTGCACTGTTTAAGTAGCTAGTCGTTCCGCTTTCTCACTGAACGCGACCAAAACTACAGAGAGGCCGTGCTAGTTCAGGAGCACGACTAGACTGAAGGTGCAGTCCACTATTAGTGTATCCAAATCGTAGTAGTTTAATACATATTAAACGCGATTGGACTGATAGTGCTGAATTGGGCATCACTCAGAATTTAAACCTAGCCGCACCTAGCCTCCCACCTCGGTGAGGAGTGTTAGAACGCAAGGGGGTTTATCTTCTGCCAAAACCGCTTGGCCCCGTTTCACGCAACAGAATTTGGCGTAGTCGGCAGGATTGCCATGGATAAACTGCTGCAAAAATATGATTGTGCCCCTTCCCAGGCTGGGAAGGAGTGGGCCCAAAAATTTTGGAAGGATGAAGAGAAAGTGGTGGAACGTATTGAAGAGTGTCGGGTTTCACAGAAGCTCAGAGCGGGGAAAGGCAAGGGTGTGATTTGTGCTGCGTTAGGCGCCTGTTTATCTTGTGCACAACAAGAAGCTAGAGAAACCCCTGCTCCTAATCTGATTTCAGCTGTAGAATATGCAACCCTGAAATCGGAGAATGAGGTGCTGAAGTCATCATTAGCCTTGCAAAAGGAGACAGGAGAAAAATTAAGAACTCACGTCGATAAGCTTGTGAGTGAGAATGAACGTTTAGGAAACCAGAATGCTCAACTTAAAATATTATTAGAAAGGGTGACTGGGCTCTTAGATAAAATGCAGCCCTCGACCCAGGTCCAACAGATTCGTAAGTTAATGTGTTATCCAAATTCCGGAACCCAGACCGGAGATTTTTTGTCTAATAGTGAGGATGACGAAGAAGATGAGGAGGAAAGGACTTTTACTTTGAAATCCCAAGTTTTTCCTTTACGTCCTCTGGTTAAAACTGAAGCTGCGGTTGATGACGATGATGAAATTCACACCACTGTGCGTACCGTTCCATGGACACCAACCGAGTTAACAAAAATAAGGGAGAAATATTCGAGGCGACCAGAAGAGTCAGCTGTTGAGTACGTGTGGCGAGTTTCTTCTGAAGGGGGGGACAGAATTATGCTGAGTGAGGAAGAAGCAGGAGACTCTTGGGGACCAGGAGTGTTTTTAACCACTATGCCTGGGGATCATAATTATTCCCTAACTGCTCGAGCAGCCTATTGGGCAGGGGGTATGGATCCGCGAGAGAGGGGGGAGCCGTTAGAGATTAGAGCTACAGGCTACTCTGATCTGTTTGCGGCTGTACGGAAAGCAGCTTGTCTGCAAGCCATGTATGACAGAGAGGAATTTCGGAAATCCCCAATGTCAGCCCCTATCGACCCCGATCGATTAGCCCCTCTCATCCGTGGTCTTCCCGATTGCCTGAAACCGTTCCTTGTTCGTACTCAAGATCGTATATGAGAGGCTCGGGGTGCTCATAGGCGGGGCCGTCGTCACTACATGCCCACCTGGAATGAATATGTACAGGAAATAGATCAATATGGGCGCCGAATGGGCTGGGCCAGCCTAACTAGTGAGAAATCCTCCGAACACCCCCGAAAGGTTCGCCAAGTCCGAACTCACACTAAAAACCCTAAATCGGAGGAAAGGTTTAAGCCTGATAAGGACCGGAATGAGTTGTGGCGTAAAGCCCTACAATTAGGGGTGCCCCGACAATTCTTGCACGGTGTCCCTACGGGAGACCTCCGTACACTAGTCCAATCTCTAACTAGAAAGAATAATGTGGCTGGGGAGAAAAGTCTAACCAGAGAATCCCCAAGTCGTGAGAAAATTGTGCCTTCTGCACCGGAACGTAACTTGATTGATTTGACAGAGTCCCAGCCAAAAAACTCCTATCCCCGGGGAGGGCAGTGAGCCACCCTGTCCGGCAGGTACTAGCAATTCAATGGCTCTCTCATAAAGACTCCGAACCCGTTATTATCATTCCTGTTGGACCCCGGAAGATATTGGTAAATTTTATTATTGATACTGGAGCCCAAATGTCTGCAATCACTAACGAAACAGCACAACTTCTAGGTATAAATCCCACCCGACGCAGAGTCAACTTCACAGGAATTGATGGTGTGGTAAAAACATGCCCCACTGCAAAAATTAACCTCTGGTTGCCGGGAGAGCAGCGAATGACTAGGGCAGAAGTGTTAGTGGGTGCCTCACATTCTAACCTCCTAGGATTTGACGTGCTGCGTGGGCGAATGTGGAAATTCCCGGATGGAACTGTGTGGAGTTTTGCAGGACGCAAAAAAGGATTAGACACAGTTAAACTGGGCCTATTAGAAACATCTATACCTTTGCCTCCCTCTAAAATTACCAACGTCCGACAGTACCCACTGCCTGCAGCTGCACTTGCAGGAGCAGACGGGGTGGTATCAGATTTAGAAAAAAGAAACATCATTCAGAGGACTCACTCGCCTTATAATTCACCGGTGTGGCCAGTAAAGAAACCAACCGGGCAATGGCATTTCACAGTAGATTACCGAAAGTTAAACGCCAACACTGCACCCCTGACCGCTGCGGTTCCGAGTATCGCGGAAATTGTGACAATGATAAAAGGAGCTGCCCATCCTTGGATGGCTGCCTTAGATGTAAAAGACATGTTTTTTATGATTCCCCTCCTTGAGCAAGACAAAGCGCAGTTTGCATTCACGTGGAAAGGAGTCCAATATACCTTTAACCGACTTCCACAAGGATACAAACATTCCCCCACCATTGCTCATAATGCTTTAGCTAAAGCGCTATCAGAGATTCCTGTTTCACAGGGATGTACAGTATACCAATATATTGACGACATCTTAATAGGGGGGGAGAGAGCCAAGAAAGTGTACAAGACATGATGCAAAACATCCGAAAAACATTATCAGATTTGGGATTGGAAATTCCAGACTCAAAATGTCAGGGACCTGCACAGGAAGTTAAATTCCTGGGGGTCTGGTGGATTAAGGGAGCTGCTTCTGTCCCTCAGGATACCCTGAAAAAAATAGAACATGGACAGAATCCTTCCAGCACGAAGGAGTTACAGCAAGTTCTGGGAACTTTAAGTTATTGGCGTAAACACATCCCTGGCTTTTCCATCATTGCTCGCCCCCTTTATTGTTTGCTCAAAAAAGGTAAATCCTGGGAGTGGACTGAACAACATACTAATGCACTGGAATTGCTAATAAAAGAGCTAAGGTTATTCCAACAACTTGGCCCCATACATCCAACTGACCCTGTCCATGTAGAATGGGGGTTCAGCGAACATGGTTCTCATTGTAACTTATGGCAAAAGGGACCAGCAGGACCGGAGAGACCATTAGAATTTAGCTCTCACTCCTTTAATGATACTGAGAGCAGATATTCAGACCTAGAGAAGGGTTTACTGTCCCTGGTGCGAGCATTGCAACGAGCAGAGCAGATAAGGAGAGAACAGAGCGTGATTGTTCGGGGCCCTTTTCGTCTCCTAGATGTGGTCCGTAAAGGGACAGCACCACCAGCCGGCATTGCCCAGAAACCCACAGTTCGAAAGTGGTATGCTTATTTAGAAGGCATTAATGATATCATGCCAATCTCTGAAGGTAGTATCAAAGTATCCAAGCTCCAGAAGGATATAGATGGTGCCCTATTGTTCCAATCCCCACCAAACAGACCATCTCCAATCCAAGAAGCACCTCCTCTGAAAGAAGGCAGTGATCTTACAGGAGTGTGGTTTACTGATGCGTCATCTCACCGTGAGAACAATAAGTGGAAATACAAGGCCGTAGCACTGGAAGTAGCAACGGGGGAAAGAGCAATTGAAACAGGAGAAGGTAGCGCACAAGTAGGGGAACTCAGAGCCGTCCTACTAGCTGCACAACGTGGGGCTACTTACATTTACACTGACTCATATGCTGTTTTTAAAGGAGCCACTGAATGGATTGGACACTGGGCAGCCAATGATTGGCAGGTGAATAGAGTCCCAATCTGGGAGACAGAGAGTTGGAAGCAACTGTTGGAAATGGGAGGACAGAGAACATTGCACGTTGGTTGGGTAAAAGGCCATGATCGTTCGAACTCGATCACTGCTCAATTCAACCAACAGGTAGATAGCCTCACGCGGTTGCAGCAAATTGACATTGTAGATGATGGTCGGGAATGGGAACGCTTACTCGAATGGTTACATATTAAGCGTGGCCATACAGGCCGTGCTGATCTGTATCAGGAAGGTCTAGCCCGGGGGTGGCCTGTGTCGGTTAAGCTGTGTGAACAAGTAGTAACCGCCTGTTCACAATGTCGCCTACGACTCAATAAAGATCATCCGAGTAAGGCGCCTCCTTTACACATTCGGGACAAGAAAACATTGTGGCATTCATGGCAAATTGATTATATTGGGCCCTTGAGATCATCAGGTGAGAAAAGATACGTCCTAGTCGGAGTGGAGATTATCTCTGGCCTCGCTATGGCCACCAGCTTCAAATCAGCTACCGGGAACAACACAGTGAAAGGCCTAAAAGGGTGGTTCAGCACACTTCCCCTTCCTGAGGAAATCCAAAGTGATAACGGTTCACACTTTACCGCTACAGTGGTACAAGATTGGGCCAAAGAAGAAGGGATTCGATGGATATTTCATACTCCCTATTATCCTCAGGCTAATGGCATTGTTGAACGCACCAATGGATTGGTTAAGCGTTTTGCAAAAACTCATGAACCTGGTTGGCATTTGCGATTGGATGATGCCATCTATCAATTAAATAACAGATGGAGTGGAGATGGCTGTCCTAAAATGAAAGCTTTCTGTGTATCTGCTGATATCATCACTCCAAAAGTTCCCAATGAACCACGAAAATACCTAGGACAATTTCACCCTGGGCAACCTGTGTTAGTGAAAATGCCTCAAATTGGCACAGTACCAATGGTGTTAGCTACTCCCAAAAACCCCCATGCACGGGAAGCCAAAGACTGTTCAGGGAAGATACACCGGATCAGCACCCGGTGGATCTCGCCCTCTTTTTAACCCCGTCGGTCAAATGAGACCGAGCAGATTTTCTTTTCCTTTGTGTCTTACAGGAACCTCGGAAGAACTGTACGTGGACAGACGCATTGGCCTACGCTAACCTCGAGTGTCTCCAGGGAATCCTGACATTGATCCTGGCAATAATATTATTTTTGTTATGTATGGCCATCTGGAGGCCTAAATTTTAGAATGACGAATTGGCAGATGGAATTGATGCTATTCAGTTTTATCTTTTTACTCCCTGTTGTTTGTAGTCAAAGAGACCCAGAATGGCCGTGGTCTCAAGCTTATGTAAAACACAATGCGATGGCAGGAACAGGAAAAGGAAAATTGAGCCTGGCCACTGTAGTCCTACATGAAAATGAGGTGTTTTCAAAACATGAGATAGATCAAAGCATAGATAAAGTCGAACCTGACTCAACTCCACAGACTAGTCTGGTTCCACTGCCACTATCTGAAACCCCCGATAATGACACCTTATTGAGCGGACTTAAGAATCTGCCCCTTGATGATGAGCTTTGGGATAATGCACTGTCACGATACACTGCAAGCACTGAGACACTAGAAAACATGAGGGATTTAAATCTCTCCACTCTGGTTATACAAGGAAGTGAAGTATATTCCAGAGATAAATGGAGTTGGAAAGACTCACTCCAAATGGCTAAGCTTGAAGCCGTCCCAGGAAAGAAAATACAAATTAGCTGCCGAGTAATCAATGGGTCTGCTCACCATAGACCAACTGTAATTGAAACCATCCATGTAGACTCTACTAAACCGGACAAATATAACACTGATTGATTGTTACAAAATTATAGAGCCAAACTCAGATTGCTGGCACAACTTCACCTTTATCAAACCTATCATAGTATATTGTATTTGGGGCTACAGGGGCACGGAATTGTTATTTGAATTTATGATTGACTCAAATACATCTGAACCTGTTGAAATGAACCCAAAACCTACACCCCCACAAACTTTCAAGGGTGTAGCTACTCAGCCCTCCATTAGTCTAACTCCTTACACCTTTAACATTGGCCCTTATGCCATTAAACACACAGGTCAACAACAAATACCGTTTAACCCAACATATTCCCTCAAACGAGTAGAATTGTCAATGCAGATTAATATCTCTGCGATCAAACCCACCTGCTCACCATTCCTGAGTACATCTTATGCAGGATGGTCAGCATGGTTAGGCCGGCGAACTGTTGACACCTCACAACGACTGAAGAGAGAGGTGACTGGTATCTTAGGAACAGGACTGGGAGTCTTAAATAGTACAGATGCTGAGATACTTGCAAACAAACTAGTCACAACTACTAGTGATCTAGACAAATTAAAACATCCTCTACAGTCCTCTCTATCAGCATTGGGAAATCACCAATGGCTTTTATCGAATATATTGCCTCAGTGGGAGGAAACAGGTGAAAAAGACCATCAGCTGATCACAAATGCACTTGGTACAACCCAAAACAATGTTTCCTTGGCCCTTAGTTGTATCCAAGCCCAACTGTGGATGCAATCTATGACAGCCGCAATTATAAGGGAAGGTGAAGAAGGCACCTTGCCCACTGAAATTCGAAAAGTAATATGGGATAATGCAATTGAGTTTGAGAGAAAATTTCAATCCTGGTGGTATCTGGTTAATTTCACCTATGATCCCACTGAGAGCAAAGCCACAGCTTTTGTCTTAACGATACGCAATGCCTCAGTATACACCATATACCCAATCATCGCACTGGGGTTGAATCACCATGGAGCTATACTCCATCCGGTAGAGCATAGAGTGTGGGCACAACAAAACGAGAATAAATGGCAAACTGTTGATGTTGAAGCATGCATTTCACGAGATCAACAAGGATTCATTTGTGAGAGTAATACTCTCAAGGCACAAGACATTTGTCTTGACACCAACCAGAATGTTTGTCATTTTGAGATACAACCTGATGAAACCCCAGAAACTGTGCTTGTATATATTGGGAAAGGGTGTGTTTGCATGAGGTCTCCCTGTACTTTTGTATTCGTAGATGACATAGCAGTAGATATAAGTAATAACTCAAATCTTTGTGTTTGTAACTTTACTAACATCATTGGATGTGACTTCAGTTATTCAGCTCCTGTTACGTCTTTTCAATTGCTACAATCTAATTACACATTGATTCGAGATTTGCTGCCTACCCCTATCGGAATGAATCTCTCACTAGTGAGGAAGTTGCTACAACACGATGAATTGAAGCGATTGTTGAAAGAGGCCCAAGAAAATGGACAAAGAACTCTGATTACTGTCCATCATGATGTTGAAGAAATACACCATGTACTGGAAAGGGTCAAGAGAGACGGTGGACATGAATGGTGGGACACCCTCTTTGGATGGTCACCGACAGCTACAGGACTTTTTAACAAGATGCTCCATCCTGTTGTTGTTCTACTAGTACTCACTGTATTGTGCTTTGCTTTGACAATTGTTTTGCATGTTAGACTTTGGATTATGATGAAACGCTTAACTCGCTTAATCACCCCGCAAGAAGTATTTGCACTTGATATCCCTCGCCATAAGAGGACATGTGATATTCCCCATCAGTATTGATTATCGTGGAGCTTGAGTGACTGTAGTCACGGGGTGGATTATGTGGAATAATTACTAAATTGGCCAAGAATACAAAAATACAGCATTGTTCACACATTAAGGAAAGTCATAAAATCAAGAGGCTTCTGAGGTAGAATACAGCCACAGCTAGCACACGAAGAATGCAACATCTGTGATTCCCTGCGCGAGGTTGTTTGCGAAACTACACGAGGGATGGAACGGAACACGCTTGTTCCGTGGCCTTCCCTTGTGACGAATAGCAGATATGGGGACGAGATGGTACTACGGAACTGATAAGCGGCCTACACGCTACCCGAGCCAACCTTTCGTCAAATGTTGATGAAATGCTGTCCTTTTGTGCGAACTTTGCTCACCACAATGTACCAAAACACACCTCCATCCCGGAGGCTATCCGCCCCCGAGGTGTGAACACTCCTCCTTGAATACATTAATCATAATAAAAGTATGTATGACTAAAGTCACTCAAACTCCACTTTGAAGATAAAAAAATAATATAAAAATAGCCCAAGAGAGAGGGGATGTCAGGGAAGACACCATCGCGAAGAATTCCACCGCTGATTTCCGGGATCAGTCGACGGGCTGAGCCTTTCTTCCCCCCCATAGGGACGCCTTTGGGTAAGACTTCGATTACACCGAGCGCTTTCTCGGGGACTTAGAAATTTCTCTAGAGAATCTCTACCCTACGTTTATAGCCAGGCTGTATCGTTTATAATTTTGTCGCGCGTTTGTATACTTAGCAATATCTTTATTTGCACGTGCTTTGCAGACAGTGTATTGATCACCGGCAATCCTAAAGAACCTGTATATCTGTTGTTTAAATAAACTGCACTGTTTAAGTAGCTAGTCGTTCCGCTTTCTCACTGAACGCGACCAAAACTACAGAGAGGCCGTGCTAGTTCAGGAGCACGACTAGACTGAAGGTGCAGTCCACTATTAGTGTATCCAAATCGTAGTAGTTTAATACATATTAAACGCGATTGGACTGATAGTGCTGAATTGGGCATCACTCAGAATTTAAACCTAGCCGCACCTAGCCTCCCACCTCGGTGAGGAGTGTTAGAACGCAAGGGGGTTTATCTTCTGCCAAAACCGCTTGGCCCCGTTTCACGCAACAGAATTTGGCGTAGTCGGCAGGATTGCCATGGATAAACTGCTGCAAAAATATGATTGTGCCCCTTCCCAGGCTGGGAAGGAGTGGGCCCAAAAATTTTGGAAGGATGAAGAGAAAGTGGTGGAACGTATTGAAGAGTGTCGGGTTTCACAGAAGCTCAGAGCGGGGAAAGGCAAGGGTGTGATTTGTGCTGCGTTAGGCGCCTGTTTATCTTGTGCACAACAAGAAGCTAGAGAAACCCCTGCTCCTAATCTGATTTCGGCTGTAGAATATGCAACCCTGAAATCGGAGAATGAGGTGCTGAAGTCATCATTAGCCTTGCAAAAGGAGACAGGAGAAAAATTAAGAACTCACGTCGATAAGCTTGTGAGTGAGAATGAATGTTTAGGAAACCAGAATGCTCAACTTAAAATATTATTAGAAAGGGTGACTGGGCTCTTAGATAAAATGCAGCCCTCGACCCAGGTCCAACAGATTCGTAAGTTAATGTGTTATCCAAATTCCGGAACCCAGACCGGAGATTTTTTGTCTAATAGTGAGGATGACGAAGAAGATGAGGAGGAAAGGACTTTTACTTTGAAATCCCAAGTTTTTCCTTTACGTCCTCTGGTTAAAACTGAAGCTGCGGTTGATGACGATGATGAAATTCACACCACTGTGCGTACCGTTCCACGGACACCAACCGAGTTAACAAAAATAAGGGAGAAATATTCGAGGCGACCAGAAGAGTCAGCTGTTGAGTACGTGTGGCGAGTTTCTTCTGAAGGGGGGGACAGAATTATGCTGAGTGAGGAAGAAGCAGGAGACTCTTGGGGACCAGGAGTGTTTTTAACCACTATGCCTGGGGATCATAATTATTCCCTAACTGCTCGAGCAGCCTATTGGGCAGGGGGTATGGATCCGCGAGAGAGGGGGGAGCCGTTAGAGATTAGAGCTACAGGCTACTCTGATCTGTTTGCGGCTGTACGGAAAGCAGCTTGTCTGCAAGCCATGTATGACAGAGAGGAATTTCGGAAATCCCCAATGTCAGCCCCTATCGACCCCGATCGATTAGCCCCTCTCATCCGTGGTCTTCCCGATTGCCTGAAACCGTTCCTTGTTCGTACTCAAGATCGTATACGAGAGGCTCGGGGTGCTCATAGGCGGGGCCGTCGTCACTACATGCCCACCTGGAATGAATATGTACAGGAAATAGATCAATATGGGCGCCGAATGGGCTGGGCCAGCCTAACTAGTGAGAAATCCTCCGAACACCCCCGAAAGGTTCGCCAAGTCCGAACTCACACTAAAAACCCTAAATCGGAGGAAAGGTTTAAGCCTGATAAGGACCGGAATGAGTTGTGGCGTAAAGCCCTACAATTAGGGGTGCCCCGACAATTCTTGCACGGTGTCCCTACGGGAGACCTCCGTACACTAGTCCAATCTCTAACTAGAAAGAATAATGTGGCTGGGGAGAAAAGTCTAACCAGAGAATCCCCAAGTCGTGAGAAAATTGTGCCTTCTGCACCGGAACGTAACTTGATTGATTTGACAGAGTCCCAGCCAAAAAACTCCTATCCCCGGGGAGGGCAGTGAGCCACCCTGTCCGGCAGGTACTAGCAATTCAATGGCTCTCTCATAAAGACTCCGAACCCGTTATTATCATTCCTGTTGGACCCCGGAAGATATTGGTAAATTTTATTATTGATACTGGAGCCCAAATGTCTGCAATCACTAACGAAACAGCACAACTTCTAGGTATAAATCCCACCCGACGCAGAGTCAACTTCACAGGAATTGATGGTGTGGTAAAAACATGCCCCACTGCAAAAATTAACCTCTGGTTGCCGGGAGAGCAGCGAATGACTAGGGCAGAAGTGTTAGTGGGTGCCTCACATTCTAACCTCCTAGGATTTGACGTGCTGCGTGGGCGAATGTGGAAATTCCCGGATGGAACTGTGTGGAGTTTTGCAGGACGCAAAAAAGGATTAGACACAGTTAAACTGGGCCTATTAGAAACATCTATACCTTTGCCTCCCTCTAAAATTACCAACGTCCGACAGTACCCACTGCCTGCAGCTGCACTTGCAGGAGCAGACGGGGTGGTATCAGATTTAGAAAAAAGAAACATCATTCAGAGGACTCACTCGCCTTATAATTCACCGGTGTGGCCAGTAAAGAAACCAACCGGGCAATGGCGTTTCACAGTAGATTACCGAAAGTTAAACGCCAACACTGCACCCCTGACCGCTGCGGTTCCGAGTATCGCGGAAATTGTGACAATGATAAAAGGAGCTGCCCATCCTTGGATGGCTGCCTTAGATGTAAAAGACATGTTTTTTATGATTCCCCTCCTTGAGCAAGACAAAGCGCAGTTTGCATTCACGTGGAAAGGAGTCCAATATACCTTTAACCGACTTCCACAAGGATACAAACATTCCCCCACCATTGCTCATAATGCTTTAGCTAAAGCGCTATCAGAGATTCCTGTTTCACAGGGATGTACAGTATACCAATATATTGACGACATCTTAATAGGGGGGGAGAGAGCCAAGAAAGTGTACAAGACATGATGCAAAACATCCGAAAAACATTATCAGATTTGGGATTGGAAATTCCAGACTCAAAATGTCAGGGACCTGCACAGGAAGTTAAATTCCTGGGGGTCTGGTGGATTAAGGGAGCTGCTTCTGTCCCTCAGGATACCCTGAAAAAAATAGAACATGGACAGAATCCTTCCAGCACGAAGGAGTTACAGAAGTTCTGGGAACTTTAAGTTATTGGCGTAAACACATCCCTGGCTTTTCCATCATTGCTCGCCCCCTTTATTGTTTGCTCAAAAAAAGGTAAATCCTGGGAGTGGACTGAACAACATACTAATGCACTGGAATTGCTAATAAAAGAGCTAAGGTTATTCCAACAACTTGGCCCCATACATCCAACTGACCCTGTCCATGTAGAATGGGGGTCCAGCGAACATGGTTCTCATTGTAACTTATGGCAAAAGGGACCAGCAGGACCGGAGAGACCATTAGAATTTAGCTCTCACTCCTTTAATGATACTGAGAGCAGATATTCAGACCTAGAGAAGGGTTTACTGTCCCTGGTGCGAGCATTGCAACGAGCAGAGCAGATAAGGAGAGAACAGAGCGTGATTGTTCGGGGCCCTTTTCGTCTCCTAGATGTGGTCCGTAAAGGGACAGCACCACCAGCCGGCATTGCCCAGAAACCCACAGTTCGAAAGTGGTATGCTTATTTAGAAGGCATTAATGATATCATGCCAATCTCTGAAGGTAGTATCAAAGTATCCAAGCTCCAGAAGGATATAGATGGTGCCCTATTGTTCCAATCCCCCACCAAACAGACCATCTCCAATCCAAGAAGCACCTCCTCTGAAAGAAGGCAGTGATCTTACAGGAGTGTGGTTTACTGATGCGTCATCTCACCGTGAGAACAATAAGTGGAAATACAAGGCCGTAGCACTGGAAGTAGCAACGGGGAAAGAGCAATTGAAACAGGAGAAGGTAGCGCACAAGTAGGGGAACTCAGAGCCGTCCTACTAGCTGCACAACGTGGGGCTACTTACATTTACACTGACTCATATGCTGTTTTTAAAGGAGCCACTGAATGGATTGGACACTGGGCAGCCAATGATTGGCAGGTGAATAGAGTCCCAATCTGGGAGACAGAGAGTTGGAAGCAACTGTTGGAAATGGGAGGACAGAGAACATTGCACGTTGGTTGGGTAAAAGGCCATGATCGTTCGAACTCGATCACTGCTCAATTCAACCAACAGGTAGATAGCCTCACGCGGTTGCAGCAAATTGACATTGTAGATGATGGTCGGGAATGGGAACGCTTACTCGAATGGTTACATATTAAGCGTGGCCATACAGGCCGTGCTGATCTGTATCAGGAAGGTCTAGCCCGGGGGTGGCCTGTGTCGGTTAAGCTGTGTGAACAAGTAGTAACCGCCTGTTCACAATGTCGCCTACGACTCAATAAAGATCATCCGAGTAAGGCGCCTCCTTTACACATTCGGGACAAGAAAACATTGTGGCATTCATGGCAAATTGATTATATTGGGCCCTTGAGATCATCAGGTGAGAAAAGATACGTCCTAGTCGGAGTGGAGATTATCTCTGGCCTCGCTATGGCCACCAGCTTCAAATCAGCTACCGGGAACAACACAGTGAAAGGCCTAAAAGGGTGGTTCAGCACACTTCCCCTTCCTGAGGAAATCCAAAGTGATAACGGTTCACACTTTACCGCTACAGTGGTACAAGATTGGGCCAAAGAAGAAGGGATTCGATGGGTATTTCATACTCCCTATTATCCTCAGGCTAATGGCATTGTTGAACGCACCAATGGATTGGTTAAGCGTTTTGCAAAAACTCATGAACCTGGTTGGCATTTGCCATTGGATGATGCCATCTATCAATTAAATAACAGATGGAGTGGAGATGGCTGTCCTAAAATGAAAGCTTTCTGTGTATCTGCTGATATCATCACTCCAAAAGTTCCCAATGAACCACGAAAATACCTGGGACAATTTCACCCTGGGCAACCTGTGTTAGTGAAAATGCCTCAAATTGGCACAGTACCAATGGTGTTAGCTACTCCCAAAAACCCCCATGCACGGGAAGCCAAAGACTGTTCAGGGAAGATACACCGGATCAGCACCCGGTGGATCTCGCCCTCTTTTTAACCCCGTCGGTCAAATGAGACCGAGCAGATTTTCTTTTCCTTTGTGTCTTACAGGAACCTCGGAAGAACTGTACGTGGACAGACGCGTTGGCCTACGCTAACCTCGAGTGTCTCCAGGGAATCCTGACATTGATCCTGGCAATAATATTATTTTTGTTATGTATGGCCATCTGGAGGCCTAAATTTTAGAATGACGAATTGGCAGATGGAATTGATGCTATTCAGTTTTATCTTTTTACTCCCTGTTGTTTGTAGTCAAAGAGACCCAGAATGGCCGTGGTCTCAAGCTTATGTAAAACACAATGCGATGGCAGGAACAGGAAAAGGAAAATTGAGCCTGGCCACTGTAGTCCTACATGAAAATGAGGTGTTTTCAAAACATGAGATAGATCAAAGCATAGATAAAGTCGAACCTGACTCAACTCCACAGACTAGTCTGGTTCCACTGCCACTATCTGAAACCCCCGATAATGACACCTTATTGAGCGGACTTAAGAATCTGCCCCTTGATGATGAGCTTTGGGATAATGCACTGTCACGATACACTGCAAGCACTGAGACACTAGAAAACATGAGGGATTTAAATCTCTCCACTCTGGTTATACAAGGAAGTGAAGTATATTCCAGAGATAAATGGAGTTGGAAAGACTCACTCCAAATGGCTAAGCTTGAAGCCGTCCCAGGAAAGAAAATACAAATTAGCTGCCGAGTAATCAATGGGTCTGCTCACCATAGACCAACTGTAATTGAAACCATCCATGTAGACTCTACTAAACCGGACAAATATAACACTGATTGATTGTTACAAAATTATAGAGCCAAACTCAGATTGCTGGCACAACTTCACCTTTATCAAACCTATCATAGTATATTGTATTTGGGGCTACAGGGGCACGGAATTGTTATTTGAATTTATGATTGACTCAAATACATCTGAACCTGTTGAAATGAACCCAAAACCTACACCCCCACAAACTTTCAAGGGTGTAGCTACTCAGCCCTCCATTAGTCTAACTCCTTACACCTTTAACATTGGCCCTTATGCCATTAAACACACAGGTCAACAACAAATACCGTTTAACCCAACATATTCCCTCAAACGAGTAGAATTGTCAATGCAGATTAATATCTCTGCGATCAAACCCACCTGCTCACCATTCCTGAGTACATCTTATGCAGGATGGTCAGCATGGTTAGGCCGGCGAACTGTTGACACCTCACAACGACTGAAGAGAGAGGTGACTGGTATCTTAGGAACAGGACTGGGAGTCTTAAATAGTACAGATGCTGAGATACTTGCAAACAAACTAGTCACAACTACTAGTGATCTAGACAAATTAAAACATCCTCTACAGTCCTCTCTATCAGCATTGGGAAATCACCAATGGCTTTTATCGAATATATTGCCTCAGTGGGAGGAAACAGGTGAAAAAGACCATCAGCTGATCACAAATGCACTTGGTACAACCCAAAACAATGTTTCCTTGGCCCTTAGTTGTATCCAAGCCCAACTGTGGATGCAATCTATGACAGCCGCAATTATAAGGGAAGGTGAAGAAGGCACCTTGCCCACTGAAATTCGAAAAGTAATATGGGATAATGCAATTGAGTTTGAGAGAAAATTTCAATCCTGGTGGTATCTGGTTAATTTCACCTATGATCCCACTGAGAGCAAAGCCACAGCTTTTGTCTTAACGATACGCAATGCCTCAGTATACACCATATACCCAATCATCGCACTGGGGTTGAATCACCATGGAGCTATACTCCATCCGGTAGAGCATAGAGTGTGGGCACAACAAAACGAGAATAAATGGCAAACTGTTGATGTTGAAGCATGCATTTCACGAGATCAACAAGGATTCATTTGTGAGAGTAATACTCTCAAGGCACAAGACATTTGTCTTGACACCAACCAGAATGTTTGTCATTTTGAGATACAACCTGATGAAACCCCAGAAACTGTGCTTGTATATATTGGGAAAGGGTGTGTTTGCATGAGGTCTCCCTGTACTTTTGTATTCGTAGATGACATAGCAGTAGATATAAGTAATAACTCAAATCTTTGTGTTTGTAACTTTACTAACATCATTGGATGTGACTTCAGTTATTCAGCTCCTGTTACGTCTTTTCAATTGCTACAATCTAATTACACATTGATTCGAGATTTGCTGCCTACCCCTATCGGAATGAATCTCTCACTAGTGAGGAAGTTGCTACAACACGATGAATTGAAGCGATTGTTGAAAGAGGCCCAAGAAAATGGACAAAGAACTCTGATTACTGTCCATCATGATGTTGAAGAAATACACCATGTACTGGAAAGGGTCAAGAGAGACGGTGGACATGAATGGTGGGACACCCTCTTTGGATGGTCACCGACAGCTACAGGACTTTTTAACAAGATGCTCCATCCTGTTGTTGTTCTACTAGTACTCACTGTATTGTGCTTTGCTTTGACAATTGTTTTGCATGTTAGACTTTGGATTATGATGAAACGCTTAACTCGCTTAATCACCCCGCAAGAAGTATTTGCACTTGATATCCCTCGCCATAAGAGGACGTGTGATATTCCCCATCAGTATTGATTATCGTGGAGCTTGAGTGACTGTAGTCACGGGGTGGATTATGTGGAATAATTACTAAATTGGCCAAGAATACAAAAATACAGCATTGTTCACACATTAAGGAAAGTCATAAAATCAAGAGGCTTCTGAGGTAGAATACAGCCACAGCTAGCACACGAAGAATGCAACATCTGTGATTCCCTGCGCGAGGTTGTTTGCGAAACTACACGAGGGATGGAACGGAACACGCTTGTTCCGTGGCCTTCCCTTGTGACGAATAGCAGATATGGGGACGAGATGGTACTACGGAACTGATAAGCGGCCTACACGCTACCCGAGCCAACCTTTCGTCAAATGTTGATGAAATGCTGTCCTTTTGTGCGAACTTTGCTCACCACAATGTACCAAAACACACCTCCATCCCGGAGGCTATCCGCCCCCGAGGTGTGAACACTCCTCCTTGAATACATTAATCATAATAAAAGTATGTATGACTAAAGTCACTCAAACTCCACTTTGAAGATAAAAAAATAATATAAAAATAGCCCAAGAGAGAGGGGATGTCAGGGAAGACACCATCGCGAAGAATTCCACCGCTGATTTCCGGGATCAGTCGACGGGCTGAGCCTTTCTTCCCCCCCATAGGGACGCCTTTGGGTAAGACTTCGATTACACCGAGCGCTTTCTCGGGGACTTAGAAATTTCTCTAGAGAATCTCTACCCTACGTTTATAGCCAGGCTGTATCGTTTATAATTTTGTCGCGCGTTTGTATACTTAGCAATATCTTTATTTGCACGTGCTTTGCAGACAGTGTATTTATCACCGGCAATCCTAAAGAACCTGTATATCTGTTGTTTAAATAAACTGCACTGTTTAAGTAGCTAGTCGTTCCGCTTTCTCACTGAACGCGACCAAAACTACAGAGAGGCCGTGCTAGTTCAGGAGCACGACTAGACTGAAGGTGCAGTCCACTATTAGTGTATCCAAATCGTAGTAGTTTAATACATATTAAACGCGATTGGACTGATAGTGCTGAATTGGGCATCACTCAGAATTTAAACCTAGCCGCACCTAGCCTCCCACCTCGGTGAGGAGTGTTAGAACGCAAGGGGGTTTATCTTCTGCCAAAACCGCTTGGCCCCGTTTCACGCAACAGAATTTGGCGTAGTCGGCAGGATTGCCATGGATAAACTGCTGCAAAAATATGATTGTGCCCCTTCCCAGGCTGGGAAGGAGTGGGCCCAAAAATTTTGGAAGGATGAAGAGAAAGTGGTGGAACGTATTGAAGAGTGTCGGGTTTCACAGAAGCTCAGAGCGGGGAAAGGCAAGGGTGTGATTTGTGCTGTGTTAGGCGCCTGTTTATCTTGTGCACAACAAGAAGCTAGAGAAACCCCTGCTCCTAATCTGATTTCAGCTGTAGAATATGCAACCCTGAAATCGGAGAATGAGGTGCTGAAGTCATCATTAGCCTTGCAAAAGGAGACAGGAGAAAAATTAAGAACTCACGTCGATAAGCTTGTGAGTGAGAATGAATGTTTAGGAAACCAGAATGCTCAACTTAAAATATTATTAGAAAGGGTGACTGGGCTCTTAGATAAAATGCAGCCCTCGACCCAGGTCCAACAGATTCGTAAGTTAATGTGTTATCCAAATTCCGGAACCCAGACCGGAGATTTTTTGTCTAATAGTGAGGATGACGAAGAAGATGAGGAGGAAAGGACTTTTACTTTGAAATCCCAAGTTTTTCCTTTACGTCCTCTGGTTAAAACTGAAACTGCGGTTGATGACGATGATGAAATTCACACCACTGTGCGTACCGTTCCACGGACACCAACCGAGTTAACAAAAATAAGGGAGAAATATTCGAGGCGACCAGAAGAGTCAGCTGTTGAGTACGTGTGGCGAGTTTCTTCTGAAGGGGGGGACAGAATTATGCTGAGTGAGGAAGAAGCAGGAGACTCTTGGGGACCAGGAGTGTTTTTAACCACTATGCCTGGGGATCATAATTATTCCCTAACTGCTCGAGCAGCCTATTGGGCAGGGGGTATGGATCCGCGAGAGAGGGGGGAGCCGTTAGAGATTAGAGCTACAGGCTACTCTGATCTGTTTGCGGCTGTACGGAAAGCAGCTTGTCTGCAAGCCATGTATGACAGAGAGGAATTTCGGAAATCCCCAATGTCAGCCCCTATCGACCCCGATCGATTAGCCCCTCTCATCCGTGGTCTTCCCGATTGCCTGAAACCGTTCCTTGTTCGTACTCAAGATCGTATACGAGAGGCTCGGGGTGCTCATAGGCGGGGCCGTCGTCACTACATGCCCACCTGGAATGAATATGTACAGGAAATAGATCAATATGGGCGCCGAATGGGCTGGGCCAGCCTAACTAGTGAGAAATCCTCCGAACACCCCCGAAAGGTTCGCCAAGTCCGAACTCACACTAAAAACCCTAAATCGGAGGAAAGGTTTAAGCCTGATAAGGACCGGAATGAGTTGTGGCGTAAAGCCCTACAATTAGGGGTGCCCCGACAATTCTTGCACGGTGTCCCTACGGGAGACCTCCGTACACTAGTCCAATCTCTAACTAGAAAGAATAATGTGGCTGGGGAGAAAAGTCTAACCAGAGAATCCCCAAGTCGTGAGAAAATTGTGCCTTCTGCACCGGAACGTAACTTGATTGATTTGACAGAGTCCCAGCCAAAAAACTCCTATCCCCGGGGAGGGCAGTGAGCCACCCTGTCCGGCAGGTACTAGCAATTCAATGGCTCTCTCATAAAGACTCCGAACCCGTTATTATCATTCCTGTTGGACCCCGGAAGATATTGGTAAATTTTATTATTGATACTGGAGCCCAAATGTCTGCAATCACTAACGAAACAGCACAACTTCTAGGTATAAATCCCACCCGACGCAGAGTCAACTTCACAGGAATTGATGGTGTGGTAAAAACATGCCCCACTGCAAAAATTAACCTCTGGTTGCCGGGAGAGCAGCGAATGACTAGGGCAGAAGTGTTAGTGGGTGCCTCACATTCTAACCTCCTAGGATTTGACGTGCTGCGTGGGCGAATGTGGAAATTCCCGGATGGAACTGTGTGGAGTTTTGCAGGACGCAAAAAAGGATTAGACGCAGTTAAACTGGGCCTATTAGAAACATCTATACCTTTGCCTCCCTCTAAAATTACCAACGTCCGACAGTACCCACTGCCTGCAGCTGCACTTGCAGGAGCAGACGGGGTGGTATCAGATTTAGAAAAAAGAAACATCATTCAGAGGACTCACTCGCCTTATAATTCACCGGTGTGGCCAGTAAAGAAACCAACCGGGCAATGGCGTTTCACAGTAGATTACCGAAAGTTAAACGCCAACGCTGCACCCCTGACCGCTGCGGTTCCGAGTATCGCGGAAATTGTGACAATGATAAAAGGAGCTGCCCATCCTTGGATGGCTGCCTTAGATGTAAAAGACATGTTTTTTATGATTCCCCTCCTTGAGCAAGACAAAGCGCAGTTTGCATTCACGTGGAAAGGAGTCCAATATACCTTTAACCGACTTCCACAAGGATACAAACATTCCCCCACCATTGCTCATAATGCTTTAGCTAAAGCGCTATCAGAGATTCCTGTTTCACAGGGATGTACAGTATACCAATATATTGACGACATCTTAATAGGGGGGGAGAGAGCCAAGAAAGTGTACAAGACATGATGCAAAACATCCGAAAAACATTATCAGATTTGGGATTGGAAATTCCAGACTCAAAATGTCAGGGACCTGCACAGGAAGTTAAATTCCTGGGGGTCTGGTGGATTAAGGGAGCTGCTTCTGTCCCTCAGGATACCCTGAAAAAAATAGAACATGGACAGAATCCTTCCAGCACGAAGGAGTTACAGCAAGTTCTGGGAACTTTAAGTTATTGGCGTAAACACATCCCTGGCTTTTCCATCATTGCTCGCCCCCTTTATTGTTTGCTCAAAAAAGGTAAATCCTGGGAGTGGACTGAACAACATACTAATGCACTGGAATTGCTAATAAAAGAGCTAAGGTTATTCCAACAACTTGGCCCCATACATCCAACTGACCCTGTCCATGTAGAATGGGGGTCCAGCGAACATGGTTCTCATTGTAACTTATGGCAAAAGGGACCAGCAGGACCGGAGAGACCATTAGAATTTAGCTCTCACTCCTTTAATGATACTGAGAGCAGATATTCAGACCTAGAGAAGGGTTTACTGTCCCTGGTGCGAGCATTGCAACGAGCAGAGCAGATAAGGAGAGAACAGAGCGTGATTGTTCGGGGCCCTTTTCGTCTCCTAGATGTGGTCCGTAAAGGGACAGCACCACCAGCCGGCATTGCCCAGAAACCCACAGTTCGAAAGTGGTATGCTTATTTAGAAGGCATTAATGATATCATGCCAATCTCTGAAGGTAGTATCAAAGTATCCAAGCTCCAGAAGGATATAGATGGTGCCCTATTGTTCCAATCCCCACCAAACAGACCATCTCCAATCCAAGAAGCACCTCCTCTGAAAGAAGGCAGTGATCTTACAGGAGTGTGGTTTACTGATGCGTCATCTCACCGTGAGAACAATAAGTGGAAATACAAGGCCGTAGCACTGGAAGTAGCAACGGGGGAAAGAGCAATTGAAACAGGAGAAGGTAGCGCACAAGTAGGGGAACTCAGAGCCGTCCTACTAGCTGCACAACGTGGGGCTACTTACATTTACACTGACTCATATGCTGTTTTTAAAGGAGCCACTGAATGGATTGGACACTGGGCAGCCAATGATTGGCAGGTGAATAGAGTCCCAATCTGGGAGACAGAGAGTTGGAAGCAACTGTTGGAAATGGGAGGACAGAGAACATTGCACATCGGTTGGGTAAAAGGCCATGATCGTTCGAACTCGATCACTGCTCAATTCAACCAACAGGTAGATAGCCTCACGCGGTTGCAGCAAATTGACATTGTAGATGATGGTCGGGAATGGGAACGCTTACTCGAATGGTTACATATTAAGCGTGGCCATACAGGCCGTGCTGATCTGTATCAGGAAGGTCTAGCCCGGGGGTGGCCTGTGTCGGTTAAGCTGTGTGAACAAGTAGTAACCGCCTGTTCACAATGTCGCCTACGACTCAATAAAGATCATCCGAGTAAGGCGCCTCCTTTACACATTCGGGACAAGAAAACATTGTGGCATTCATGGCAAATTGATTATATTGGGCCCTTGAGATCATCAGGTGAGAAAAGATACGTCCTAGTCGGAGTGGAGATTATCTCTGGCCTCGCTATGGCCACCAGCTTCAAATCAGCTACCGGGAACAACACAGTGAAAGGCCTAAAAGGGTGGTTCAGCACACTTCCCCTTCCTGAGGAAATCCAAAGTGATAACGGTTCACACTTTACCGCTACAGTGGTACAAGATTGGGCCAAAGAAGAAGGGATTCGATGGGTATTTCATACTCCCTATTATCCTCAGGCTAATGGCATTGTTGAACGCACCAATGGATTGGTTAAGCGTTTTGCAAAAACTCATGAACCTGGTTGGCATTTGCGATTGGATGATGCCATCTATCAATTAAATAACAGATGGAGTGGAGATGGCTGTCCTAAAATGAAAGCTTTCTGTGTATCTGCTGATATCATCACTCCAAAAGTTCCCAATGAACCACGAAAATACCTGGGACAATTTCACCCTGGGCAACCTGTGTTAGTGAAAATGCCTCAAATTGGCACAGTACCAATGGTGTTAGCTACTCCCAAAAACCCCCATGCACGGGAAGCCAAAGACTGTTCAGGGAAGATACACCGGATCAGCACCCGGTGGATCTCGCCCTCTTTTTAACCCCGTCGGTCAAATGAGACCGAGCAGATTTTCTTTTCCTTTGTGTCTTACAGGAACCTCGGAAGAACTGTACGTGGACAGACGCATTGGCCTACGCTAACCTCGAGTGTCTCCAGGGAATCCTGACATTGATCCTGGCAATAATATTATTTTTGTTATGTATGGCCATCTGGAGGCCTAAATTTTAGAATGACGAATTGGCAGATGGAATTGATGCTATTCAGTTTTATCTTTTTACTCCCTGTTGTTTGTAGTCAAAGAGACCCAGAATGGCCGTGGTCTCAAGCTTATGTAAAACACAATGCGATGGCAGGAACAGGAAAAGGAAAATTGAGCCTGGCCACTGTAGTCCTACATGAAAATGAGGTGTTTTCAAAACATGAGATAGATCAAAGCATAGATAAAGTCGAACCTGACTCAACTCCACAGACTAGTCTGGTTCCACTGCCACTATCTGAAACCCCCGATAATGACACCTTATTGAGCGGACTTAAGAATCTGCCCCTTGATGATGAGCTTTGGGATAATGCACTGTCACGATACACTGCAAGCACTGAGACACTAGAAAACATGAGGGATTTAAATCTCTCCACTCTGGTTATACAAGGAAGTGAAGTATATTCCAGAGATAAATGGAGTTGGAAAGACTCACTCCAAATGGCTAAGCTTGAAGCCGTCCCAGGAAAGAAAATACAAATTAGCTGCCGAGTAATCAATGGGTCTGCTCACCATAGACCAACTGTAATTGAAACCATCCATGTAGACTCTACTAAACCGGACAAACATAACACTGATTGATTGTTACAAAATTATAGAGCCAAACTCAGATTGCTGGCACAACTTCACCTTTATCAAACCTATCATAGTATATTGTATTTGGGGCTACAGGGGCACGGAATTGTTATTTGAATTTATGATTGACTCAAATACATCTGAACCTGTTGAAATGAACCCAAAACCTACACCCCCACAAACTTTCAAGGGTGTAGCTACTCAGCCCTCCATTAGTCTAACTCCTTACACCTTTAACATTGGCCCTTATGCCATTAAACACACAGGTCAACAACAAATACCGTTTAACCCAACATATTCCCTCAAACGAGTAGAATTGTCAATGCAGATTAATATCTCTGCGATCAAACCCACCTGCTCACCATTCCTGAGTACATCTTATGCAGGATGGTCAGCATGGTTAGGCCGGCGAACTGTTGACACCTCACAACGACTGAAGAGAGAGGTGACTGGTATCTTAGGAACAGGACTGGGAGTCTTAAATAGTACAGATGCTGAGATACTTGCAAACAAACTAGTCACAACTACTAGTGATCTAGACAAATTAAAACATCCTCTACAGTCCTCTCTATCAGCATTGGGAAATCACCAATGGCTTTTATCGAATATATTGCCTCAGTGGGAGGAAACAGGTGAAAAAGACCATCAGCTGATCACAAATGCACTTGGTACAACCCCAAACAATGTTTCCTTGGCCCTTAGTTGTATCCAAGCCCAACTGTGGATGCAATCTATGACAGCCGCAATTATAAGGGAAGGTGAAGAAGGCACCTTGCCCACTGAAATTCGAAAAGTAATATGGGATAATGCAATTGAGTTTGAGAGAAAATTTCAATCCTGGTGGTATCTGGTTAATTTCACCTATGATCCCACTGAGAGCAAAGCCACAGCTTTTGTCTTAACGATACGCAATGCCTCAGTATACACCATATACCCAATCATCGCACTGGGGTTGAATCACCATGGAGCTATACTCCATCCGGTAGAGCATAGAGTGTGGGCACAACAAAACGAGAATAAACGGCAAACTGTTGATGTTGAAGCATGCATTTCACGAGATCAACAAGGATTCATTTGTGAGAGTAATACTCTCAAGGCACAAGACATTTGTCTTGACACCAACCAGAATGTTTGTCATTTTGAGATACAACCTGATGAAACCCCAGAAACTGTGCTTGTATATATTGGGAAAGGGTGTGTTTGCATGAGGTCTCCCTGTACTTTTGTATTCGTAGATGACATAGCAGTAGATATAAGTAATAACTCAAATCTTTGTGTTTGTAACTTTACTAACATCATTGGATGTGACTTCAGTTATTCAGCTCCTGTTACGTCTTTTCAATTGCTACAATCTAATTACACATTGATTCGAGATTTGCTGCCTACCCCTATCGGAATGAATCTCTCACTAGTGAGGAAGTTGCTACAACACGATGAATTGAAGCGATTGTTGAAAGAGGCCCAAGAAAATGGACAAAGAACTCTGATTACTGTCCATCATGATGTTGAAGAAATACACCATGTACTGGAAAGGGTCAAGAGAGACGGTGGACATGAATGGTGGGACACCCTCTTTGGATGGTCACCGACAGCTACAGGACTTTTTAACAAGATGCTCCATCCTGTTGTTGTTCTACTAGTACTCACTGTATTGTGCTTTGCTTTGACAATTGTTTTGCATGTTAGACTTTGGATTATGATGAAACGCTTAACTCGCTTAATCACCCCGCAAGAAGTATTTGCACTTGATATCCCTCGCCATAAGAGGACATGTGATATTCCCCATCAGTATTGATTATCGTGGAGCTTGAGTGACTGTAGTCACGGGGTGGATTATGTGGAATAATTACTAAATTGGCCAAGAATACAAAAATACAGCATTGTTCACACATTAAGGAAAGTCATAAAATCAAGAGGCTTCTGAGGTAGAATACAGCCACAGCTAGCACACGAAGAATGCAACATCTGTGATTCCCTGTGCGAGGTTGTTTGCGAAACTACACGAGGGATGGAACGGAACACGCTTGTTCCGTGGCCTTCCCTTGTGACGAATAGCAGATATGGGGACGAGATGGTACTACGGAACTGATAAGCGGCCTACACGCTACCCGAGCCAACCTTTCGTCAAATGTTGATGAAATGCTGTCCTTTTGTGCGAACTTTGCTCACCACAATGTACCAAAACACACCTCCATCCCGGAGGCTATCCGCCCCCGAGGTGTGAACACTCCTCCTCGAATACATTAATCATAATAAAAGTATGTATGACTAAAGTCACTCAAACTCCACTTTGAAGATAAAAAAATAATATAAAAATAGCCCAAGAGAGAGGGGATGTCAGGGAAGACACCATCGCGAAGAATTCCACCGCTGATTTCCGGGATCAGTCGACGGGCTGAGCCTTTCTTCCCCCCCATAGGGACGCCTTTGGGTAAGACTTCGATTACACCGAGCGCTTTCTCGGGGACTTAGAAATTTCTCTAGAGAATCTCTACCCTACGTTTATAGCCAGGCTGTATCGTTTATAATTTTGTCGCGCGTTTGTATACTTAGCAATATCTTTATTTGCACGTGCTTTGCAGACAGTGTATTTATCACCAGCAATCCTAAAGAACCTGTATATCTGTTGTTTAAATAAACTGCACTGTTTAAGTAGCTAGTCGTTCCGCTTTCTCACTGAACGCGACCAAAACTACAGAGAGGCCGTGCTAGTTCAGGAGCACGACTAGACTGAAGGTGCAGTCCACTATTAGTGTATCCAAATCGTAGTAGTTTAATACATATTAAACGCGATTGGACTGATAGTGCTGAATTGGGCATCACTCAGAATTTAAACCTAGCCGCACCTAGCCTCCCACCTCGGTGAGGAGTGTTAGAACGCAAGGGGGTTTATCTTCTGCCAAAACCGCTTGGCCCCGTTTCACGCAACAGAATTTGGCGTAGTCGGCAGGATTGCCATGGATAAACTGCTGCAAAAATATGATTGTGCCCCTTCCCAGGCTGGGAAGGAGTGGGCCCAAAAATTTTGGAAGGATGAAGAGAAAGTGGTGGAACGTATTGAAGAGTGTCGGGTTTCACAGAAGCTCAGAGCGGGGAAAGGCAAGGGTGTGATTTGTGCTGCGTTAGGCGCCTGTTTATCTTGTGCACAACAAGAAGCTAGAGAAACCCCTGCTCCTAATCTGATTTCAGCTGTAGAATATGCAACCCTGAAATCGGAGAATGAGGTGCTGAAGTCATCATTAGCCTTGCAAAAGGAGACAGGAGAAAAATTAAGAACTCACGTCGATAAGCTTGTGAGTGAGAATGAATGTTTAGGAAACCAGAATGCTCAACTTAAAATATTATTAGAAAGGGTGACTGGGCTCTTAGATAAAATGCAGCCCTCGACCCAGGTCCAACAGATTCGTAAGTTAATGTGTTATCCAAATTCCAGAACCCAGACCGGAGATTTTTTGTCTAATAGTGAGGATGACGAAGAAGATGAGGAGGAAAGGACTTTTACTTTGAAATCCCAAGTTTTTCCTTTACGTCCTCTGGTTAAAACTGAAACTGCGGTTGATGACGATGATGAAATTCACACCACTGTGCGTACCGTTCCACGGACACCAACCGAGTTAACAAAAATAAGGGAGAAATATTCGAGGCGACCAGAAGAGTCAGCTGTTGAGTACGTGTGGCGAGTTTCTTCTGAAGGGGGGGACAGAATTATGCTGAGTGAGGAAGAAGCAGGAGACTCTTGGGGACCAGGAGTGTTTTTAACCACTATGCCTGGGGATCATAATTATTCCCTAACTGCTCGAGCAGCCTATTGGGCAGGGGGTATGGATCCGCGAGAGAGGGGGGAGCCGTTAGAGATTAGAGCTACAGGCTACTCTGATCTGTTTGCGGCTGTACGGAAAGCAGCTTGTCTGCAAGCCATGTATGACAGAGAGGAATTTCGGAAATCCCCAATGTCAGCCCCTATCGACCCCGATCGATTAGCCCCTCTCATCCGTGGTCTTCCCGATTGCCTGAAACCGTTCCTTGTTCGTACTCAAGATCGTATACGAGAGGCTCGGGGTGCTCATAGGCGGGGCCGTCGTCACTACATGCCCACCTGGAATGAATATGTACAGGAAATAGATCAATATGGGCGCCGAATGGGCTGGGCCAGCCTAACTAGTGAGAAATCCTCCGAACACCCCCGAAAGGTTCGCCAAGTCCGAACTCACACTAAAAACCCTAAATCGGAGGAAAGGTTTAAGCCTGATAAGGACCGGAATGAGTTGTGGCGTAAAGCCCTACAATTAGGGGTGCCCCGACAATTCTTGCACGGTGTCCCTACGGGAGACCTCCGTACACTAGTCCAATCTCTAACTAGAAAGAATAATGTGGCTGGGGAGAAAAGTCTAACCAGAGAATCCCCAAGTCGTGAGAAAATTGTGCCTTCTGCACCGGAACGTAACTTGATTGATTTGACAGAGTCCCAGCCAAAAAACTCCTATCCCCGGGGAGGGCAGTGAGCCACCCTGTCCGGCAGGTACTAGCAATTCAATGGCTCTCTCATAAAGACTCCGAACCCGTTATTATCATTCCTGTTGGACCCCGGAAGATATTGGTAAATTTTATTATTGATACTGGAGCCCAAATGTCTGCAATCACTAACGAAACAGCACAACTTCTAGGTATAAATCCCACCCGACGCAGAGTCAACTTCACAGGAATTGATGGTGTGGTAAAAACATGCCCCACTGCAAAAATTAACCTCTGGTTGCCGGGAGAGCAGCGAATGACTAGGGCAGAAGTGTTAGTGGGTGCCTCACATTCTAACCTCCTAGGATTTGACGTGCTGCGTGGGCGAATGTGGAAATTCCCGGATGGAACTGTGTGGAGTTTTGCAGGACGCAAAAAAGGATTAGACGCAGTTAAACTGGGCCTATTAGAAACATCTATACCTTTGCCTCCCTCTAAAATTACCAACGTCCGACAGTACCCACTGCCTGCAGCTGCACTTGCAGGAGCAGACGGGGTGGTATCAGATTTAGAAAAAAGAAACATCATTCAGAGGACTCACTCGCCTTATAATTCACCGGTGTGGCCAGTAAAGAAACCAACCGGGCAATGGCGTTTCACAGTAGATTACCGAAAGTTAAACGCCAACGCTGCACCCCTGACCGCTGCGGTTCCGAGTATCGCGGAAATTGTGACAATGATAAAAGGAGCTGCCCATCCTTGGATGGCTGCCTTAGATGTAAAAGACATGTTTTTTATGATTCCCCTCCTTGAGCAAGACAAAGCGCAGTTTGCATTCACGTGGAAAGGAGTCCAATATACCTTTAACCGACTTCCACAAGGATACAAACATTCCCCCACCATTGCTCATAATGCTTTAGCTAAAGCGCTATCAGAGATTCCTGTTTCACAGGGATGTACAGTATACCAATATATTGACGACATCTTAATAGGGGGGGAGAGAGCCAAGAAAGTGTACAAGACATGATGCAAAACATCCGAAAAACATTATCAGATTTGGGATTGGAAATTCCAGACTCAAAATGTCAGGGACCTGCACAGGAAGTTAAATTCCTGGGGGTCTGGTGGATTAAGGGAGCTGCTTCTGTCCCTCAGGATACCCTGAAAAAAATAGAACATGGACAGAATCCTTCCAGCACGAAGGAGTTACAGCAAGTTCTGGGAACTTTAAGTTATTGGCGTAAACACATCCCTGGCTTTTCCATCATTGCTCGCCCCCTTTATTGTTTGCTCAAAAAAGGTAAATCCTGGGAGTGGACTGAACAACATACTAATGCACTGGAATTGCTAATAAAAGAGCTAAGGTTATTCCAACAACTTGGCCCCATACATCCAACTGACCCTGTCCATGTAGAATGGGGGTCCAGCGAACATGGTTCTCATTGTAACTTATGGCAAAAGGGACCAGCAGGACCGGAGAGACCATTAGAATTTAGCTCTCACTCCTTTAATGATACTGAGAGCAGATATTCAGACCTAGAGAAGGGTTTACTGTCCCTGGTGCGAGCATTGCAACGAGCAGAGCAGATAAGGAGAGAACAGAGCGTGATTGTTCGGGGCCCTTTTCGTCTCCTAGATGTGGTCCGTAAAGGGACAGCACCACCAGCCGGCATTGCCCAGAAACCCACAGTTCGAAAGTGGTATGCTTATTTAGAAGGCATTAATGATATCATGCCAATCTCTGAAGGTAGTATCAAAGTATCCAAGCTCCAGAAGGATATAGATGGTGCCCTATTGTTCCAATCCCCACCAAACAGACCATCTCCAATCCAAGAAGCACCTCCTCTGAAAGAAGGCAGTGATCTTACAGGAGTGTGGTTTACTGATGCGTCATCTCACCGTGAGAACAATAAGTGGAAATACAAGGCCGTAGCACTGGAAGTAGCAACGGGGGAAAGAGCAATTGAAACAGGAGAAGGTAGCGCACAAGTAGGGGAACTCAGAGCCGTCCTACTAGCTGCACAACGTGGGGCTACTTACATTTACACTGACTCATATGCTGTTTTTAAAGGAGCCACTGAATGGATTGGACACTGGGCAGCCAATGATTGGCAGGTGAATAGAGTCCCAATCTGGGAGACAGAGAGTTGGAAGCAACTGTTGGAAATGGGAGGACAGAGAACATTGCACGTTGGTTGGGTAAAAGGCCATGATCGTTCGAACTCGATCACTGCTCAATTCAACCAACAGGTAGATAGCCTCACGCGGTTGCAGCAAATTGACATTGTAGATGATGGTCGGGAATGGGAACGCTTACTCGAATGGTTACATATTAAGCGTGGCCATACAGGCCGTGCTGATCTGTATCAGGAAGGTCTAGCCCGGGGGTGGCCTGTGTCGGTTAAGCTGTGTGAACAAGTAGTAACCGCCTGTTCACAATGTCGCCTACGACTCAATAAAGATCATCCGAGTAAGGCGCCTCCTTTACACATTCGGGACAAGAAAACATTGTGGCATTCATGGCAAATTGATTATATTGGGCCCTTGAGATCATCAGGTGAGAAAAGATACGTCCTAGTCGGAGTGGAGATTATCTCTGGCCTCGCTATGGCCACCAGCTTCAAATCAGCTACCGGGAACAACACAGTGAAAGGCCTAAAAGGGTGGTTCAGCACACTTCCCCTTCCTGAGGAAATCCAAAGTGATAACGGTTCACACTTTACCGCTACAGTGGTACAAGATTGGGCCAAAGAAGAAGGGATTCGATGGGTATTTCATACTCCCTATTATCCTCAGGCTAATGGCATTGTTGAACGCACCAATGGATTGGTTAAGCGTTTTGCAAAAACTCATGAACCTGGTTGGCATTTGCCATTGGATGATGCCATCTATCAATTAAATAACAGATGGAGTGGAGATGGCTGTCCTAAAATGAAAGCTTTCTGTGTATCTGCTGATATCATCACTCCAAAAGTTCCCAATGAACCACGAAAATACCTGGGACAATTTCACCCTGGGCAACCTGTGTTAGTGAAAATGCCTCAAATTGGCACAGTACCAATGGTGTTAGCTACTCCCAAAAACCCCCATGCACGGGAAGCCAAAGACTGTTCAGGGAAGATACACCGGATCAGCACCCGGTGGATCTCGCCCTCTTTTTAACCCCGTCGGTCAAATGAGACCGAGCAGATTTTCTTTTCCTTTGTGTCTTACAGGAACCTCGGAAGAACTGTACGTGGACAGACGCATTGGCCTACGCTAACCTCGAGTGTCTCCAGGGAATCCTGACATTGATCCTGGCAATAATATTATTTTTGTTATGTATGGCCATCTGGAGGCCTAAATTTTAGAATGACGAATTGGCAGATGGAATTGATGCTATTCAGTTTTATCTTTTTACTCCCTGTTGTTTGTAGTCAAAGAGACCCAGAATGGCCGTGGTCTCAAGCTTATGTAAAACACAATGCGATGGCAGGAACAGGAAAAGGAAAATTGAGCCTGGCCACTGTAGTCCTACATGAAAATGAGGTGTTTTCAAAACATGAGATAGATCAAAGCATAGATAAAGTCGAACCTGACTCAACTCCACAGACTAGTCTGGTTCCACTGCCACTATCTGAAACCCCCGATAATGACACCTTATTGAGCGGACTTAAGAATCTGCCCCTTGATGATGAGCTTTGGGATAATGCACTGTCACGATACACTGCAAGCACTGAGACACTAGAAAACATGAGGGATTTAAATCTCTCCACTCTGGTTATACAAGGAAGTGAAGTATATTCCAGAGATAAATGGAGTTGGAAAGACTCACTCCAAATGGCTAAGCTTGAAGCCGTCCCAGGAAAGAAAATACAAATTAGCTGCCGAGTAATCAATGGGTCTGCTCACCATAGACCAACTGTAATTGAAACCATCCATGTAGACTCTACTAAACCGGACAAATATAACACTGATTGATTGTTACAAAATTATAGAGCCAAACTCAGATTGCTGGCACAACTTCACCTTTATCAAACCTATCATAGTATATTGTATTTGGGGCTACAGGGGCACGGAATTGTTATTTGAATTTATGATTGACTCAAATACATCTGAACCTGTTGAAATGAACCCAAAACCTACACCCCCACAAACTTTCAAGGGTGTAGCTACTCAGCCCTCCATTAGTCTAACTCCTTACACCTTTAACATTGGCCCTTATGCCATTAAACACACAGGTCAACAACAAATACCGTTTAACCCAACATATTCCCTCAAACGAGTAGAATTGTCAATGCAGATTAATATCTCTGCGATCAAACCCACCTGCTCACCATTCCTGAGTACATCTTATGCAGGATGGTCAGCATGGTTAGGCCGGCGAACTGTTGACACCTCACAACGACTGAAGAGAGAGGTGACTGGTATCTTAGGAACAGGACTGGGAGTCTTAAATAGTACAGATGCTGAGATACTTGCAAACAAACTAGTCACAACTACTAGTGATCTAGACAAATTAAAACATCCTCTACAGTCCTCTCTATCAGCATTGGGAAATCACCAATGGCTTTTATCGAATATATTGCCTCAGTGGGAGGAAACAGGTGAAAAAGACCATCAGCTGATCACAAATGCACTTGGTACAACCCAAAACAATGTTTCCTTGGCCCTTAGTTGTATCCAAGCCCAACTGTGGATGCAATCTATGACAGCCGCAATTATAAGGGAAGGTGAAGAAGGCACCTTGCCCACTGAAATTCGAAAAGTAATATGGGATAATGCAATTGAGTTTGAGAGAAAATTTCAATCCTGGTGGTATCTGGTTAATTTCACCTATGATCCCACTGAGAGCAAAGCCACAGCTTTTGTCTTAACGATACGCAATGCCTCAGTATACACCATATACCCAATCATCGCACTGGGGTTGAATCACCATGGAGCTATACTCCATCCGGTAGAGCATAGAGTGTGGGCACAACAAAACGAGAATAAATGGCAAACTGTTGATGTTGAAGCATGCATTTCACGAGATCAACAAGGATTCATTTGTGAGAGTAATACTCTCAAGGCACAAGACATTTGTCTTGACACCAACCAGAATGTTTGTCATTTTGAGATACAACCTGATGAAACCCCAGAAACTGTGCTTGTATATATTGGGAAAGGGTGTGTTTGCATGAGGTCTCCCTGTACTTTTGTATTCGTAGATGACATAGCAGTAGATATAAGTAATAACTCAAATCTTTGTGTTTGTAACTTTACTAACATCATTGGATGTGACTTCAGTTATTCAGCTCCTGTTGCGTCTTTTCAATTGCTACAATCTAATTACACATTGATTCGAGATTTGCTGCCTACCCCTATCGGAATGAATCTCTCACTAGTGAGGAAGTTGCTACAACACGATGAATTGAAGCGATTGTTGAAAGAGGCCCAAGAAAATGGACAAAGAACTCTGATTACTGTCCATCATGATGTTGAAGAAATACACCATGTACTGGAAAGGGTCAAGAGAGACGGTGGACATGAATGGTGGGACACCCTCTTTGGATGGTCACCGACAGCTACAGGACTTTTTAACAAGATGCTCCATCCTGTTGTTGTTCTACTAGTACTCACTGTATTGTGCTTTGCTTTGACAATTGTTTTGCATGTTAGACTTTGGATTATGATGAAACGCTTAACTCGCTTAATCACCCCGCAAGAAGTATTTGCACTTGATATCCCTCGCCATAAGAGGACATGTGATATTCCCCATCAGTATTGATTATCGTGGAGCTTGAGTGACTGTAGTCACGGGGTGGATTATGTGGAATAATTACTAAATTGGCCAAGAATACAAAAATACAGCATTGTTCACACATTAAGGAAAGTCATAAAATCAAGAGGCTTCTGAGGTAGAATACAGCCACAGCTAGCACACGAAGAATGCAACATCTGTGATTCCCTGCGCGAGGTTGTTTGCGAAACTACACGAGGGATGGAACGGAACACGCTTGTTCCGTGGCCTTCCCTTGTGACGAATAGCAGATATGGGGACGAGATGGTACTACGGAACTGATAAGCGGCCTACACGCTACCCGAGCCAACCTTTCGTCAAATGTTGATGAAATGCTGTCCTTTTGTGCGAACTTTGCTCACCACAATGTACCAAAACACACCTCCATCCCGGAGGCTATCCGCCCCCGAGGTGTGAACACTCCTCCTTGAATACATTAATCATAATAAAAGTATGTATGACTAAAGTCACTCAAACTCCACTTTGAAGATAAAAAAATAATATAAAAATAGCCCAAGAGAGAGGGGATGTCAGGGAAGACACCATCGCGAAGAATTCCACCGCTGATTTCCGGGATCAGTCGACGGGCTGAGCCTTTCTTCCCCCCCATAGGGACGCCTTTGGGTAAGACTTCGATTACACCGAGCGCTTTCTCGGGGACTTAGAAATTTCTCTAGAGAATCTCTACCCTACGTTTATAGCCAGGCTGTATCGTTTATAATTTTGTCGCGCGTTTGTATACTTAGCAATATCTTTATTTGCACGTGCTTTGCAGACAGTGTATTTATCACCGGCAATCCTAAAGAACCTGTATATCTGTTGTTTAAATAAACTGCACTGTTTAAGTAGCTAGTCGTTCCGCTTTCTCACTGAACGCGACCAAAACTACAGAGAGGCCGTGCTAGTTCAGGAGCACGACTAGACTGAAGGTGCAGTCCACTATTAGTGTATCCAAATCGTAGTAGTTTAATACATATTAAACGCGATTGGACTGATAGTGCTGAATTGGGCATCACTCAGAATTTAAACCTAGCCGCACCTAGCCTCCCACCTCGGTGAGGAGTGTTAGAACGCAAGGGGGTTTATCTTCTGCCAAAACCGCTTGGCCCCGTTTCACGCAACAGAATTTGGCGTAGTCGGCAGGATTGCCATGGATAAACTGCTGCAAAAATATGATTGTGCCCCTTCCCAGGCTGGGAAGGAGTGGGCCCAAAAATTTTGGAAGGATGAAGAGAAAGTGGTGGAACGTATTGAAGAGTGTCGGGTTTCACAGAAGCTCAGAGCGGGGAAAGGCAAGGGTGTGATTTGTGCTGTGTTAGGCGCCTGTTTATCTTGTGCACAACAAGAAGCTAGAGAAACCCCTGCTCCTAATCTGATTTCAGCTGTAGAATATGCAACCCTGAAATCGGAGAATGAGGTGCTGAAGTCATCATTAGCCTTGCAAAAGGAGACAGGAGAAAAATTAAGAACTCACGTCGATAAGCTTGTGAGTGAGAATGAATGTTTAGGAAACCAGAATGCTCAACTTAAAATATTATTAGAAAGGGTGACTGGGCTCTTAGATAAAATGCAGCCCTCGACCCAGGTCCAACAGATTCGTAAGTTAATGTGTTATCCAAATTCCGGAACCCAGACCGGAGATTTTTTGTCTAATAGTGAGGATGACGAAGAAGATGAGGAGGAAAGGACTTTTACTTTGAAATCCCAAGTTTTTCCTTTACGTCCTCTGGTTAAAACTGAAACTGCGATTGATGACGATGATGAAATTCACACCACTGTGCGTACCGTTCCACGGACACCAACCGAGTTAACAAAAATAAGGGAGAAATATTCGAGGCGACCAGAAGAGTCAGCTGTTGAGTACGTGTGGCGAGTTTCTTCTGAAGGGGGGGACAGAATTATGCTGAGTGAGGAAGAAGCAGGAGACTCTTGGGGACCAGGAGTGTTTTTAACCACTATGCCTGGGGATCATAATTATTCCCTAACTGCTCGAGCAGCCTATTGGGCAGGGGGTATGGATCCGCGAGAGAGGGGGGAGCCGTTAGAGATTAGAGCTACAGGCTACTCTGATCTGTTTGCGGCTGTACGGAAAGCAGCTTGTCTGCAAGCCATGTATGACAGAGAGGAATTTCGGAAATCCCCAATGTCAGCCCCTATCGACCCCGATCGATTAGCCCCTCTCATCCGTGGTCTTCCCGATTGCCTGAAACCGTTCCTTGTTCGTACTCAAGATCGTATACGAGAGGCTCGGGGTGCTCATAGGCGGGGCCGTCGTCACTACATGCCCACCTGGAATGAATATGTACAGGAAATAGATCAATATGGGCGCCGAATGGGCTGGGCCAGCCTAACTAGTGAGAAATCCTCCGAACACCCCCGAAAGGTTCGCCAAGTCCGAACTCACACTAAAAACCCTAAATCGGAGGAAAGGTTTAAGCCTGATAAGGACCGGAATGAGTTGTGGCGTAAAGCCCTACAATTAGGGGTGCCCCGACAATTCTTGCACGGTGTCCCTACGGGAGACCTCCGTACACTAGTCCAATCTCTAACTAGAAAGAATAATGTGGCTGGGGAGAAAAGTCTAACCAGAGAATCCCCAAGTCGTGAGAAAATTGTGCCTTCTGCACCGGAACGTAACTTGATTGATTTGACAGAGTCCCAGCCAAAAAACTCCTATCCCCGGGGAGGGCAGTGAGCCACCCTGTCCGGCAGGTACTAGCAATTCAATGGCTCTCTCATAAAGACTCCGAACCCGTTATTATCATTCCTGTTGGACCCCGGAAGATATTGGTAAATTTTATTATTGATACTGGAGCCCAAATGTCTGCAATCACTAACGAAACAGCACAACTTCTAGGTATAAATCCCACCCGACGCAGAGTCAACTTCACAGGAATTGATGGTGTGGTAAAAACATGCCCCACTGCAAAAATTAACCTCTGGTTGCCGGGAGAGCAGCGAATGACTAGGGCAGAAGTGTTAGTGGGTGCCTCACATTCTAACCTCCTAGGATTTGACGTGCTGCGTGGGCGAATGTGGAAATTCCCGGATGGAACTGTGTGGAGTTTTGCAGGACGCAAAAAAGGATTAGACACAGTTAAACTGGGCCTATTAGAAACATCTATACCTTTGCCTCCCTCTAAAATTACCAACGTCCGACAGTACCCACTGCCTGCAGCTGCACTTGCAGGAGCAGACGGGGTGGTATCAGATTTAGAAAAAAGAAACATCATTCAGAGGACTCACTCGCCTTATAATTCACCGGTGTGGCCAGTAAAGAAACCAACCGGGCAATGGCGTTTCACAGTAGATTACCGAAAGTTAAACGCCAACACTGCACCCCTGACCGCTGCGGTTCCGAGTATCGCGGAAATTGTGACAATGATAAAAGGAGCTGCCCATCCTTGGATGGCTGCCTTAGATGTAAAAGACATGTTTTTTATGATTCCCCTCCTTGAGCAAGACAAAGCGCAGTTTGCATTCACGTGGAAAGGAGTCCAATATACCTTTAACCGACTTCCACAAGGATACAAACATTCCCCCACCATTGCTCATAATGCTTTAGCTAAAGCGCTATCAGAGATTCCTGTTTCACAGGGATGTACAGTATACCAATATATTGACGACATCTTAATAGGGGGGGAGAGAGCCAAGAAAGTGTACAAGACATGATGCAAAACATCCGAAAAACATTATCAGATTTGGGATTGGAAATTCCAGACTCAAAATGTCAGGGACCTGCACAGGAAGTTAAATTCCTGGGGGTCTGGTGGATTAAGGGAGCTGCTTCTGTCCCTCAGGATACCCTGAAAAAAATAGAACATGGACAGAATCCTTCCAGCACGAAGGAGTTACAGCAAGTTCTGGGAACTTTAAGTTATTGGCGTAAACACATCCCTGGCTTTTCCATCATTGCTCGCCCCCTTTATTGTTTGCTCAAAAAAGGTAAATCCTGGGAGTGGACTGAACAACATACTAATGCACTGGAATTGCTAATAAAAGAGCTAAGGTTATTCCAACAACTTGGCCCCATACATCCAACTGACCCTGTCCATGTAGAATGGGGGTCCAGCGAACATGGTTCTCATTGTAACTTATGGCAAAAGGGACCAGCAGGACCGGAGAGACCATTAGAATTTAGCTCTCACTCCTTTAATGATACTGAGAGCAGATATTCAGACCTAGAGAAGGGTTTACTGTCCCTGGTGCGAGCATTGCAACGAGCAGAGCAGATAAGGAGAGAACAGAGCGTGATTGTTCGGGGCCCTTTTCGTCTCCTAGATGTGGTCCGTAAAGGGACAGCACCACCAGCCGGCATTGCCCAGAAACCCACAGTTCGAAAGTGGTATGCTTATTTAGAAGGCATTAATGATATCATGCCAATCTCTGAAGGTAGTATCAAAGTATCCAAGCTCCAGAAGGATATAGATGGTGCCCTATTGTTCCAATCCCCACCAAACAGACCATCTCCAATCCAAGAAGCACCTCCTCTGAAAGAAGGCAGTGATCTTACAGGAGTGTGGTTTACTGATGCGTCATCTCACCGTGAGAACAATAAGTGGAAATACAAGGCCGTAGCACTGGAAGTAGCAACGGGGGAAAGAGCAATTGAAACAGGAGAAGGTAGCGCACAAGTAGGGGAACTCAGAGCCGTCCTACTAGCTGCACAACGTGGGGCTACTTACATTTACACTGACTCATATGCTGTTTTTAAAGGAGCCACTGAATGGATTGGACACTGGGCAGCCAATGATTGGCAGGTGAATAGAGTCCCAATCTGGGAGACAGAGAGTTGGAAGCAACTGTTGGAAATGGGAGGACAGAGAACATTGCACGTTGGTTGGGTAAAAGGCCATGATCGTTCGAACTCGATCACTGCTCAATTCAACCAACAGGTAGATAGCCTCACGCGGTTGCAGCAAATTGACATTGTAGATGATGGTCGGGAATGGGAACGCTTACTCGAATGGTTACATATTAAGCGTGGCCATACAGGCCGTGCTGATCTGTATCAGGAAGGTCTAGCCCGGGGGTGGCCTGTGTCGGTTAAGCTGTGTGAACAAGTAGTAACCGCCTGTTCACAATGTCGCCTACGACTCAATAAAGATCATCCGAGTAAGGCGCCTCCTTTACACATTCGGGACAAGAAAACATTGTGGCATTCATGGCAAATTGATTATATTGGGCCCTTGAGATCATCAGGTGAGAAAAGATACGTCCTAGTCGGAGTGGAGATTATCTCTGGCCTCGCTATGGCCACCAGCTTCAAATCAGCTACCGGGAACAACACAGTGAAAGGCCTAAAAGGGTGGTTCAGCACACTTCCCCTTCCTGAGGAAATCCAAAGTGATAACGGTTCACACTTTACCGCTACAGTGGTACAAGATTGGGCCAAAGAAGAAGGGATTCGATGGGTATTTCATACTCCCTATTATCCTCAGGCTAATGGCATTGTTGAACGCACCAATGGATTGGTTAAGCGTTTTGCAAAAACTCATGAACCTGGTTGGCATTTGCGATTGGATGATGCCATCTATCAATTAAATAACAGATGGAGTGGAGATGGCTGTCCTAAAATGAAAGCTTTCTGTGTATCTGCTGATATCATCACTCCAAAAGTTCCCAATGAACCACGAAAATACCTGGGACAATTTCACCCTGGGCAACCTGTGTTAGTGAAAATGCCTCAAATTGGCACAGTACCAATGGTGTTAGCTACTCCCAAAAACCCCCATGCACGGGAAGCCAAAGACTGTTCAGGGAAGATACACCGGATCAGCACCCGGTGGATCTCGCCCTCTTTTTAACCCCGTCGGTCAAATGAGACCGAGCAGATTTTCTTTTCCTTTGTGTCTTACAGGAACCTCGGAAGAACTGTACGTGGACAGACGCATTGGCCTACGCTAACCTCGAGTGTCTCCAGGGAATCCTGACATTGATCCTGGCAATAATATTATTTTTGTTATGTATGGCCATCTGGAGGCCTAAATTTTAGAATGACGAATTGGCAGATGGAATTGATGCTATTCAGTTTTATCTTTTTACTCCCTGTTGTTTGTAGTCAAAGAGACCCAGAATGGCCGTGGTCTCAAGCTTATGTAAAACACAATGCGATGGCAGGAACAGGAAAAGGAAAATTGAGCCTGGCCACTGTAGTCCTACATGAAAATGAGGTGTTTTCAAAACATGAGATAGATCAAAGCATAGATAAAGTCGAACCTGACTCAACTCCACAGACTAGTCTGGTTCCACTGCCACTATCTGAAACCCCCGATAATGACACCTTATTGAGCGGACTTAAGAATCTGCCCCTTGATGATGAGCTTTGGGATAATGCACTGTCACGATACACTGCAAGCACTGAGACACTAGAAAACATGAGGGATTTAAATCTCTCCACTCTGGTTATACAAGGAAGTGAAGTATATTCCAGAGATAAATGGAGTTGGAAAGACTCACTCCAAATGGCTAAGCTTGAAGCCGTCCCAGGAAAGAAAATACAAATTAGCTGCCGAGTAATCAATGGGTCTGCTCACCATAGACCAACTGTAATTGAAACCATCCATGTAGACTCTACTAAACCGGACAAACATAACACTGATTGATTGTTACAAAATTATAGAGCCAAACTCAGATTGCTGGCACAACTTCACCTTTATCAAACCTATCATAGTATATTGTATTTGGGGCTACAGGGGCACGGAATTGTTATTTGAATTTATGATTGACTCAAATACATCTGAACCTGTTGAAATGAACCCAAAACCTACACCCCCACAAACTTTCAAGGGTGTAGCTACTCAGCCCTCCATTAGTCTAACTCCTTACACCTTTAACATTGGCCCTTATGCCATTAAACACACAGGTCAACAACAAATACCGTTTAACCCAACATATTCCCTCAAACGAGTAGAATTGTCAATGCAGATTAATATCTCTGCGATCAAACCCACCTGCTCACCATTCCTGAGTACATCTTATGCAGGATGGTCAGCATGGTTAGGCCGGCGAACTGTTGACACCTCACAACGACTGAAGAGAGAGGTGACTGGTATCTTAGGAACAGGACTGGGAGTCTTAAATAGTACAGATGCTGAGATACTTGCAAACAAACTAGTCACAACTACTAGTGATCTAGACAAATTAAAACATCCTCTACAGTCCTCTCTATCAGCATTGGGAAATCACCAATGGCTTTTATCGAATATATTGCCTCAGTGGGAGGAAACAGGTGAAAAAGACCATCAGCTGATCACAAATGCACTTGGTACAACCCAAAACAATGTTTCCTTGGCCCTTAGTTGTATCCAAGCCCAACTGTGGATGCAATCTATGACAGGCGCAATTATAAGGGAAGGTGAAGAAGGCACCTTGCCCACTGAAATTCGAAAAGTAATATGGGATAATGCAATTGAGTTTGAGAGAAAATTTCAATCCTGGTGGTATCTGGTTAATTTCACCTATGATCCCACTGAGAGCAAAGCCACAGCTTTTGTCTTAACGATACGCAATGCCTCAGTATACACCATATACCCAATCATCGCACTGGGGTTGAATCACCATGGAGCTATACTCCATCCGGTAGAGCATAGAGTGTGGGCACAACAAAACGAGAATAAATGGCAAACTGTTGATGTTGAAGCATGCATTTCACGAGATCAACAAGGATTCATTTGTGAGAGTAATACTCTCAAGGCACAAGACATTTGTCTTGACACCAACCAGAATGTTTGTCATTTTGAGATACAACCTGATGAAACCCCAGAAACTGTGCTTGTATATATTGGGAAAGGGTGTGTTTGCATGAGGTCTCCCTGTACTTTTGTATTCGTAGATGACATAGCAGTAGATATAAGTAATAACTCAAATCTTTGTGTTTGTAACTTTACTAACATCATTGGATGTGACTTCAGTTATTCAGCTCCTGTTACGTCTTTTCAATTGCTACAATCTAATTACACATTGATTCGAGATTTGCTGCCTACCCCTATCGGAATGAATCTCTCACTAGTGAGGAAGTTGCTACAACACGATGAATTGAAGCGATTGTTGAAAGAGGCCCAAGAAAATGGACAAAGAACTCTGATTACTGTCCATCATGATGTTGAAGAAATACACCATGTACTGGAAAGGGTCAAGAGAGACGGTGGACATGAATGGTGGGACACCCTCTTTGGATGGTCACCGACAGCTACAGGACTTTTTAACAAGATGCTCCATCCTGTTGTTGTTCTACTAGTACTCACTGTATTGTGCTTTGCTTTGACAATTGTTTTGCATGTTAGACTTTGGATTATGATGAAACGCTTAACTCGCTTAATCACCCCGCAAGAAGTATTTGCACTTGATATCCCTCGCCATAAGAGGACATGTGATATTCCCCATCAGTATTGATTATCGTGGAGCTTGAGTGACTGTAGTCACGGGGTGGATTATGTGGAATAATTACTAAATTGGCCAAGAATACAAAAATACAGCATTGTTCACACATTAAGGAAAGTCATAAAATCAAGAGGCTTCTGAGGTAGAATACAGCCACAGCTAGCACACGAAGAATGCAACATCTGTGATTCCCTGCGCGAGGTTGTTTGCGAAACTACACGAGGGATGGAACGGAACACGCTTGTTCCGTGGCCTTCCCTTGTGACGAATAGCAGATATGGGGACGAGATGGTACTACGGAACTGATAAGCGGCCTACACGCTACCCGAGCCAACCTTTCGTCAAATGTTGATGAAATGCTGTCCTTTTGTGCGAACTTTGCTCACCACAATGTACCAAAACACACCTCCATCCCGGAGGCTATCCGCCCCCGAGGTGTGAACACTCCTCCTTGAATACATTAATCATAATAAAAGTATGTATGACTAAAGTCACTCAAACTCCACTTTGAAGATAAAAAAATAATATAAAAATAGCCCAAGAGAGAGGGGATGTCAGGGAAGACACCATCGCGAAGAATTCCACCGCTGATTTCCGGGATCAGTCGACGGGCTGAGCCTTTCTTCCCCCCCATAGGGACGCCTTTGGGTAAGACTTCGATTACACCGAGCGCTTTCTCGGGGACTTAGAAATTTCTCTAGAGAATCTCTACCCTACGTTTATAGCCAGGCTGTATCGTTTATAATTTTGTCGCGCGTTTGTATACTTAGCAATATCTTTATTTGCACGTGCTTTGCAGACAGTGTATTTATCACCGGCAATCCTAAAGAACCTGTATATCTGTTGTTTAAATAAACTGCACTGTTTAAGTAGCTAGTCGTTCCGCTTTCTCACTGAACGCGACCAAAACTACAGAGAGGCCGTGCTAGTTCAGGAGCACGACTAGACTGAAGGTGCAGTCCACTATTAGTGCATCCAAATCGTAGTAGTTTAATACATATTAAACGCGATTGGACTGATAGTGCTGAATTGGGCATCACTCAGAATTTAAACCTAGCCGCACCTAGCCTCCCACCTCGGTGAGGAGTGTTAGAACGCAAGGGGGTTTATCTTCTGCCAAAACCGCTTGGCCCCGTTTCACGCAACAGAATTTGGCGTAGTCGGCAGGATTGCCATGGATAAACTGCTGCAAAAATATGATTGTGCCCCTTCCCAGGCTGGGAAGGAGTGGGCCCAAAAATTTTGGAAGGATGAAGAGAAAGTGGTGGAACGTATTGAAGAGTGTCGGGTTTCACAGAAGCTCAGAGCGGGGAAAGGCAAGGGTGTGATTTGTGCTGCGTTAGGCGCCTGTTTATCTTGTGCACAACAAGAAGCTAGAGAAACCCCTGCTCCTAATCTGATTTCAGCTGTAGAATATGCAACCCTGAAATCGGAGAATGAGGTGCTGAAGTCATCATTAGCCTTGCAAAAGGAGACAGGAGAAAAATTAAGAACTCACGTCGATAAGCTTGTGAGTGAGAATGAATGTTTAGGAAACCAGAATGCTCAACTTAAAATATTATTAGAAAGGGTGACTGGGCTCTTAGATAAAATGCAGCCCTCGACCCAGGTCCAACAGATTCGTAAGTTAATGTGTTATCCAAATTCCGGAACCCAGACCGGAGATTTTTTGTCTAATAGTGAGGATGACGAAGAAGATGAGGAGGAAAGGACTTTTACTTTGAAATCCCAAGTTTTTCCTTTACGTCCTCTGGTTAAAACTGAAGCTGCGGTTGATGACGATGATGAAATTCACACCACTGTGCGTACCGTTCCACGGACACCAACCGAGTTAACAAAAATAAGGGAGAAATATTCGAGGCGACCAGAAGAGTCAGCTGTTGAGTACGTGTGGCGAGTTTCTTCTGAAGGGGGGGACAGAATTATGCTGAGTGAGGAAGAAGCAGGAGACTCTTGGGGACCAGGAGTGTTTTTAACCACTATGCCTGGGGATCATAATTATTCCCTAACTGCTCGAGCAGCCTATTGGGCAGGGGGTATGGATCCGCGAGAGAGGGGGGAGCCGTTAGAGATTAGAGCTACAGGCTACTCTGATCTGTTTGCGGCTGTACGGAAAGCAGCTTGTCTGCAAGCCATGTATGACAGAGAGGAATTTCGGAAATCCCCAATGTCAGCCCCTATCGACCCCGATCGATTAGCCCCTCTCATCCGTGGTCTTCCCGATTGCCTGAAACCGTTCCTTGTTCGTACTCAAGATCGTATACGAGAGGCTCGGGGTGCTCATAGGCGGGGCCGTCGTCACTACATGCCCACCTGGAATGAATATGTACAGGAAATAGATCAATATGGGCGCCGAATGGGCTGGGCCAGCCTAACTAGTGAGAAATCCTCCGAACACCCCCGAAAGGTTCGCCAAGTCCGAACTCACACTAAAAACCCTAAATCGGAGGAAAGGTTTAAGCCTGATAAGGACCGGAATGAGTTGTGGCGTAAAGCCCTACAATTAGGGGTGCCCCGACAATTCTTGCACGGTGTCCCTACGGGAGACCTCCGTACACTAGTCCAATCTCTAACTAGAAAGAATAATGTGGCTGGGGAGAAAAGTCTAACCAGAGAATCCCCAAGTCGTGAGAAAATTGTGCCTTCTGCACCGGAACGTAACTTGATTGATTTGACAGAGTCCCAGCCAAAAAACTCCTATCCCCGGGGAGGGCAGTGAGCCACCCTGTCCGGCAGGTACTAGCAATTCAATGGCTCTCTCATAAAGACTCCGAACCCGTTATTATCATTCCTGTTGGACCCCGGAAGATATTGGTAAATTTTATTATTGATACTGGAGCCCAAATGTCTGCAATCACTAACGAAACAGCACAACTTCTAGGTATAAATCCCACCCGACGCAGAGTCAACTTCACAGGAATTGATGGTGTGGTAAAAACATGCCCCACTGCAAAAATTAACCTCTGGTTGCCGGGAGAGCAGCGAATGACTAGGGCAGAAGTGTTAGTGGGTGCCTCACATTCTAACCTCCTAGGATTTGACGTGCTGCGTGGGCGAATGTGGAAATTCCCGGATGGAACTGTGTGGAGTTTTGCAGGACGCAAAAAAGGATTAGACACAGTTAAACTGGGCCTATTAGAAACATCTATACCTTTGCCTCCCTCTAAAATTACCAACGTCCGACAGTACCCACTGCCTGCAGCTGCACTTGCAGGAGCAGACGGGGTGGTATCAGATTTAGAAAAAAGAAACATCATTCAGAGGACTCACTCGCCTTATAATTCACCGGTGTGGCCAGTAAAGAAACCAACCGGGCAATGGCGTTTCACAGTAGATTACCGAAAGTTAAACGCCAACACTGCACCCCTGACCGCTGCGGTTCCGAGTATCGCGGAAATTGTGACAATGATAAAAGGAGCTGCCCATCCTTGGATGGCTGCCTTAGATGTAAAAGACATGTTTTTTATGATTCCCCTCCTTGAGCAAGACAAAGCGCAGTTTGCATTCACGTGGAAAGGAGTCCAATATACCTTTAACCGACTTCCACAAGGATACAAACATTCCCCCACCATTGCTCATAATGCTTTAGCTAAAGCGCTATCAGAGATTCCTGTTTCACAGGGATGTACAGTATACCAATATATTGACGACATCTTAATAGGGGGGGAGAGAGCCAAGAAAGTGTACAAGACATGATGCAAAACATCCGAAAAACATTATCAGATTTGGGATTGGAAATTCCAGACTCAAAATGTCAGGGACCTGCACAGGAAGTTAAATTCCTGGGGGTCTGGTGGATTAAGGGAGCTGCTTCTGTCCCTCAGGATACCCTGAAAAAAATAGAACATGGACAGAATCCTTCCAGCACGAAGGAGTTACAGCAAGTTCTGGGAACTTTAAGTTATTGGCGTAAACACATCCCTGGCTTTTCCATCATTGCTCGCCCCCTTTATTGTTTGCTCAAAAAAGGTAAATCCTGGGAGTGGACTGAACAACATACTAATGCACTGGAATTGCTAATAAAAGAGCTAAGGTTATTCCAACAACTTGGCCCCATACATCCAACTGACCCTGTCCATGTAGAATGGGGGTTCAGCGAACATGGTTCTCATTGTAACTTATGGCAAAAGGGACCAGCAGGACCGGAGAGACCATTAGAATTTAGCTCTCACTCCTTTAATGATACTGAGAGCAGATATTCAGACCTAGAGAAGGGTTTACTGTCCCTGGTGCGAGCATTGCAACGAGCAGAGCAGATAAGGAGAGAACAGAGCGTGATTGTTCGGGGCCCTTTTCGTCTCCTAGATGTGGTCCGTAAAGGGACAGCACCACCAGCCGGCATTGCCCAGAAACCCACAGTTCGAAAGTGGTATGCTTATTTAGAAGGCATTAATGATATCATGCCAATCTCTGAAGGTAGTATCAAAGTATCCAAGCTCCAGAAGGATATAGATGGTGCCCTATTGTTCCAATCCCCACCAAACAGACCATCTCCAATCCAAGAAGCACCTCCTCTGAAAGAAGGCAGTGATCTTACAGGAGTGTGGTTTACTGATGCGTCATCTCACCGTGAGAACAATAAGTGGAAATACAAGGCCGTAGCACTGGAAGTAGCAACGGGGGAAAGAGCAATTGAAACAGGAGAAGGTAGCGCACAAGTAGGGGAACTCAGAGCCGTCCTACTAGCTGCACAACGTGGGGCTACTTACATTTACACTGACTCATATGCTGTTTTTAAAGGAGCCACTGAATGGATTGGACACTGGGCAGCCAATGATTGGCAGGTGAATAGAGTCCCAATCTGGGAGACAGAGAGTTGGAAGCAACTGTTGGAAATGGGAGGACAGAGAACATTGCACATCGGTTGGGTAAAAGGCCATGATCGTTCGAACTCGATCACTGCTCAATTCAACCAACAGGTAGATAGCCTCACGCGGTTGCAGCAAATTGACATTGTAGATGATGGTCGGGAATGGGAACGCTTACTCGAATGGTTACATATTAAGCGTGGCCATACAGGCCGTGCTGATCTGTATCAGGAAGGTCTAGCCCGGGGGTGGCCTGTGTCGGTTAAGCTGTGTGAACAAGTAGTAACCGCCTGTTCACAATGTCGCCTACGACTCAATAAAGATCATCCGAGTAAGGCGCCTCCTTTACACATTCGGGACAAGAAAACATTGTGGCATTCATGGCAAATTGATTATATTGGGCCCTTGAGATCATCAGGTGAGAAAAGATACGTCCTAGTCGGAGTGGAGATTATCTCTGGCCTCGCTATGGCCACCAGCTTCAAATCAGCTACCGGGAACAACACAGTGAAAGGCCTAAAAGGGTGGTTCAGCACACTTCCCCTTCCTGAGGAAATCCAAAGTGATAACGGTTCACACTTTACCGCTACAGTGGTACAAGATTGGGCCAAAGAAGAAGGGATTCGATGGGTATTTCATACTCCCTATTATCCTCAGGCTAATGGCATTGTTGAACGCACCAATGGATTGGTTAAGCGTTTTGCAAAAACTCATGAACCTGGTTGGCATTTGCGATTGGATGATGCCATCTATCAATTAAATAACAGATGGAGTGGAGATGGCTGTCCTAAAATGAAAGCTTTCTGTGTATCTGCTGATATCATCACTCCAAAAGTTCCCAATGAACCACGAAAATACCTGGGACAATTTCACCCTGGGCAACCTGTGTTAGTGAAAATGCCTCAAATTGGCACAGTACCAATGGTGTTAGCTACTCCCAAAAACCCCCATGCACGGGAAGCCAAAGACTGTTCAGGGAAGATACACCGGATCAGCACCCGGTGGATCTCGCCCTCTTTTTAACCCCGTCGGTCAAATGAGACCGAGCAGATTTTCTTTTCCTTTGTGTCTTACAGGAACCTCGGAAGAACTGTACGTGGACAGACGCATTGGCCTACGCTAACCTCGAGTGTCTCCAGGGAATCCTGACATTGATCCTGGCAATAATATTATTTTTGTTATGTATGGCCATCTGGAGGCCTAAATTTTAGAATGACGAATTGGCAGATGGAATTGATGCTATTCAGTTTTATCTTTTTACTCCCTGTTGTTTGTAGTCAAAGAGACCCAGAATGGCCGTGGTCTCAAGCTTATGTAAAACACAATGCGATGGCAGGAACAGGAAAAGGAAAATTGAGCCTGGCCACTGTAGTCCTACATGAAAATGAGGTGTTTTCAAAACATGAGATAGATCAAAGCATAGATAAAGTCGAACCTGACTCAACTCCACAGACTAGTCTGGTTCCACTGCCACTATCTGAAACCCCCGATAATGACACCTTATTGAGCGGACTTAAGAATCTGCCCCTTGATGATGAGCTTTGGGATAATGCACTGTCACGATACACTGCAAGCACTGAGACACTAGAAAACATGAGGGATTTAAATCTCTCCACTCTGGTTATACAAGGAAGTGAAGTATATTCCAGAGATAAATGGAGTTGGAAAGACTCACTCCAAATGGCTAAGCTTGAAGCCGTCCCAGGAAAGAAAATACAAATTAGCTGCCGAGTAATCAATGGGTCTGCTCACCATAGACCAACTGTAATTGAAACCATCCATGTAGACTCTACTAAACCGGACAAATATAACACTGATTGATTGTTACAAAATTATAGAGCCAAACTCAGATTGCTGGCACAACTTCACCTTTATCAAACCTATCATAGTATATTGTATTTGGGGCTACAGGGGCACGGAATTGTTATTTGAATTTATGATTGACTCAAATACATCTGAACCTGTTGAAATGAACCCAAAACCTACACCCCCACAAACTTTCAAGGGTGTAGCTACTCAGCCCTCCATTAGTCTAACTCCTTACACCTTTAACATTGGCCCTTATGCCATTAAACACACAGGTCAACAACAAATACCGTTTAACCCAACATATTCCCTCAAACGAGTAGAATTGTCAATGCAGATTAATATCTCTGCGATCAAACCCACCTGCTCACCATTCCTGAGTACATCTTATGCAGGATGGTCAGCATGGTTAGGCCGGCGAACTGTTGACACCTCACAACGACTGAAGAGAGAGGTGACTGGTATCTTAGGAACAGGACTGGGAGTCTTAAATAGTATAGATGCTGAGATACTTGCAAACAAACTAGTCACAACTACTAGTGATCTAGACAAATTAAAACATCCTCTACAGTCCTCTCTATCAGCATTGGGAAATCACCAATGGCTTTTATCGAATATATTGCCTCAGTGGGAGGAAACAGGTGAAAAAGACCATCAGCTGATCACAAATGCACTTGGTACAACCCCAAACAATGTTTCCTTGGCCCTTAGTTGTATCCAAGCCCAACTGTGGATGCAATCTATGACAGCCGCAATTATAAGGGAAGGTGAAGAAGGCACCTTGCCCACTGAAATTCGAAAAGTAATATGGGATAATGCAATTGAGTTTGAGAGAAAATTTCAGTCCTGGTGGTATCTGGTTAATTTCACCTATGATCCCACTGAGAGCAAAGCCACAGCTTTTGTCTTAACGATACGCAATGCCTCAGTATACACCATATACCCAATCATCGCACTGGGGTTGAATCACCATGGAGCTATACTCCATCCGGTAGAGCATAGAGTGTGGGCACAACAAAACGAGAATAAACGGCAAACTGTTGATGTTGAAGCATGCATTTCACAAGATCAACAAGGATTCATTTGTGAGAGTAATACTCTCAAGGCACAAGACATTTGTCTTGACACCAACCAGAATGTTTGTCATTTTGAGATACAACCTGATGAAACCCCAGAAACTGTGCTTGTATATATTGGGAAAGGGTGTGTTTGCATGAGGTCTCCCTGTACTTTTGTATTCGTAGATGACATAGCAGTAGATATAAGTAATAACTCAAATCTTTGTGTTTGTAACTTTACTAACATCATTGGATGTGACTTCAGTTATTCAGCTCCTGTTACGTCTTTTCAATTGCTACAATCTAATTACACATTGATTCGAGATTTGCTGCCTACCCCTATCGGAATGAATCTCTCACTAGTGAGGAAGTTGCTACAACACGATGAATTGAAGCGATTGTTGAAAGAGGCCCAAGAAAATGGACAAAGAACTCTGATTACTGTCCATCATGATGTTGAAGAAATACACCATGTACTGGAAAGGGTCAAGAGAGACGGTGGACATGAATGGTGGGACACCCTCTTTGGATGGTCACCGACAGCTACAGGACTTTTTAACAAGATGCTCCATCCTGTTGTTGTTCTACTAGTACTCACTGTATTGTGCTTTGCTTTGACAATTGTTTTGCATGTTAGACTTTGGATTATGATGAAACGCTTAACTCGCTTAATCACCCCGCAAGAAGTATTTGCACTTGATATCCCTCGCCATAAGAGGACATGTGATATTCCCCATCAGTATTGATTATCGTGGAGCTTGAGTGACTGTAGTCACGGGGTGGATTATGTGGAATAATTACTAAATTGGCCAAGAATACAAAAATACAGCATTGTTCACACATTAAGGAAAGTCATAAAATCAAGAGGCTTCTGAGGTAGAATACAGCCACAGCTAGCACACGAAGAATGCAACATCTGTGATTCCCTGCGCGAGGTTGTTTGCGAAACTACACGAGGGATGGAACGGAACACGCTTGTTCCGTGGCCTTCCCTTGTGACGAATAGCAGATATGGGGACGAGATGGTACTACGGAACTGATAAGCGGCCTACACGCTACCCGAGCCAACCTTTCGTCAAATGTTGATGAAATGCTGTCCTTTTGTGCGAACTTTGCTCACCACAATGTACCAAAACACACCTCCATCCCGGAGGCTATCCGCCCCCGAGGTGTGAACACTCCTCCTTGAATACATTAATCATAATAAAAGTATGTATGACTAAAGTCACTCAAACTCCACTTTGAAGATAAAAAAATAATATAAAAATAGCCCAAGAGAGAGGGGATGTCAGGGAAGACACCATCGCGAAGAATTCCACCGCTGATTTCCGGGATCAGTCGACGGGCTGAGCCTTTCTTCCCCCCCATAGGGACGCCTTTGGGTAAGACTTCGATTACACCGAGCGCTTTCTCGGGGACTTAGAAATTTCTCTAGAGAATCTCTACCCTACGTTTATAGCCAGGCTGTATCGTTTATAATTTTGTCGCGCGTTTGTATACTTAGCAATATCTTTATTTGCACGTGCTTTGCAGACAGTGTATTTATCACCGGCAATCCTAAAGAACCTGTATATCTGTTGTTTAAATAAACTGCACTGTTTAAGTAGCTAGTCGTTCCGCTTTCTCACTGAACGCGACCAAAACTACAGAGAGGCCGTGCTAGTTCAGGAGCACGACTAGACTGAAGGTGCAGTCCACTATTAGTGTATCCAAATCGTAGTAGTTTAATACATATTAAACGCGATTGGACTGATAGTGCTGAATTGGGCATCACTCAGAATTTAAACCTAGCCGCACCTAGCCTCCCACCTCGGTGAGGAGTGTTAGAACGCAAGGGGGTTCATCTTCTGCCAAAACCGCTTGGCCCCGTTTCACGCAACAGAATTTGGCGTAGTCGGCAGGATTGCCATGGATAAACTGCTGCAAAAATATGATTGTGCCCCTTCCCAGGCTGGGAAGGAGTGGGCCCAAAAATTTTGGAAGGATGAAGAGAAAGTGGTGGAACGTATTGAAGAGTGTCGGGTTTCACAGAAGCTCAGAGCGGGGAAAGGCAAGGGTGTGATTTGTGCTGCGTTAGGCGCCTGTTTATCTTGTGCACAACAAGAAGCTAGAGAAACCCCTGCTCCTAATCTGATTTCAGCTGTAGAATATGCAACCCTGAAATCGGAGAATGAGGTGCTGAAGTCATCATTAGCCTTGCAAATGGAGACAGGAGAAAAATTAAGAACTCACGTCGATAAGCTTGTGAGTGAGAATGAATGTTTAGGAAACCAGAATGCTCAACTTAAAATATTATTAGAAAGGGTGACTGGGCTCTTAGATAAAATGCAGCCCTCGACCCAGGTCCAACAGATTCGTAAGTTAATGTGTTATCCAAATTCCGGAACCCAGACCGGAGATTTTTTGTCTAATAGTGAGGATGACGAAGAAGATGAGGAGGAAAGGACTTTTACTTTGAAATCCCAAGTTTTTCCTTTACGTCCTCTGGTTAAAACTGAAGCTGCGGTTGATGACGATGATGAAATTCACACCACTGTGCGTACCGTTCCACGGACACCAACCGAGTTAACAAAAATAAGGGAGAAATATTCGAGGCGACCAGAAGAGTCAGCTGTTGAGTACGTGTGGCGAGTTTCTTCTGAAGGGGGGGACAGAATTATGCTGAGTGAGGAAGAAGCAGGAGACTCTTGGGGACCAGGAGTGTTTTTAACCACTATGCCTGGGGATCATAATTATTCCCTAACTGCTCGAGCAGCCTATTGGGCAGGGGGTATGGATCCGCGAGAGAGGGGGGAGCCGTTAGAGATTAGAGCTACAGGCTACTCTGATCTGTTTGCGGCTGTACGGAAAGCAGCTTGTCTGCAAGCCATGTATGACAGAGAGGAATTTCGGAAATCCCCAATGTCAGCCCCTATCGACCCCGATCGATTAGCCCCTCTCATCCGTGGTCTTCCCGATTGCCTGAAACCGTTCCTTGTTCGTACTCAAGATCGTATACGAGAGGCTCGGGGTGCTCATAGGCGGGGCCGTCGTCACTACATGCCCACCTGGAATGAATATGTACAGGAAATAGATCAATATGGGCGCCGAATGGGCTGGGCCAGCCTAACTAGTGAGAAATCCTCCGAACACCCCCGAAAGGTTCGCCAAGTCCGAACTCACACTAAAAACCCTAAATCGGAGGAAAGGTTTAAGCCTGATAAGGACCGGAATGAGTTGTGGCGTAAAGCCCTACAATTAGGGGTGCCCCGACAATTCTTGCACGGTGTCCCTACGGGAGACCTCCGTACACTAGTCCAATCTCTAACTAGAAAGAATAATGTGGCTGGGGAGAAAAGTCTAACCAGAGAATCCCCAAGTCGTGAGAAAATTGTGCCTTCTGCACCGGAACGTAACTTGATTGATTTGACAGAGTCCCAGCCAAAAAACTCCTATCCCCGGGGAGGGCAGTGAGCCACCCTGTCCGGCAGGTACTAGCAATTCAATGGCTCTCTCATAAAGACTCCGAACCCGTTATTATCATTCCTGTTGGACCCCGGAAGATATTGGTAAATTTTATTATTGATACTGGAGCCCAAATGTCTGCAATCACTAACGAAACAGCACAACTTCTAGGTATAAATCCCACCCGACGCAGAGTCAACTTCACAGGAATTGATGGTGTGGTAAAAACATGCCCCACTGCAAAAATTAACCTCTGGTTGCCGGGAGAGCAGCGAATGACTAGGGCAGAAGTGTTAGTGGGTGCCTCACATTCTAACCTCCTAGGATTTGACGTGCTGCGTGGGCGAATGTGGAAATTCCCGGATGGAACTGTGTGGAGTTTTGCAGGACGCAAAAAAGGATTAGACGCAGTTAAACTGGGCCTATTAGAAACATCTATACCTTTGCCTCCCTCTAAAATTACCAACGTCCGACAGTACCCACTGCCTGCAGCTGCACTTGCAGGAGCAGACGGGGTGGTATCAGATTTAGAAAAAAGAAACATCATTAAGAGGACTCACTCGCCTTATAATTCACCGGTGTGGCCAGTAAAGAAACCAACCGGGCAATGGCGTTTCACAGTAGATTACCGAAAGTTAAACGCCAACGCTGCACCCCTGACCGCTGCGGTTCCGAGTATCGCGGAAATTGTGACAATGATAAAAGGAGCTGCCCATCCTTGGATGGCTGCCTTAGATGTAAAAGACATGTTTTTTATGATTCCCCTCCTTGAGCAAGACAAAGCGCAGTTTGCATTCACGTGGAAAGGAGTCCAATATACCTTTAACCGACTTCCACAAGGATACAAACATTCCCCCACCATTGCTCATAATGCTTTAGCTAAAGCGCTATCAGAGATTCCTGTTTCACAGGGATGTACAGTATACCAATATATTGACGACATCTTAATAGGGGGGGAGAGAGCCAAGAAAGTGTACAAGACATGATGCAAAACATCCGAAAAACATTATCAGATTTGGGATTGGAAATTCCAGACTCAAAATGTCAGGGACCTGCACAGGAAGTTAAATTCCTGGGGGTCTGGTGGATTAAGGGAGCTGCTTCTGTCCCTCAGGATACCCTGAAAAAAATAGAACATGGACAGAATCCTTCCAGCACGAAGGAGTTACAGCAAGTTCTGGGAACTTTAAGTTATTGGCGTAAACACATCCCTGGCTTTTCCATCATTGCTCGCCCCCTTTATTGTTTGCTCAAAAAAGGTAAATCCTGGGAGTGGACTGAACAACATACTAATGCACTGGAATTGCTAATAAAAGAGCTAAGGTTATTCCAACAACTTGGCCCCATACATCCAACTGACCCTGTCCATGTAGAATGGGGGTCCAGCGAACATGGCTCTCATTGTAACTTATGGCAAAAGGGACCAGCAGGACCGGAGAGACCATTAGAATTTAGCTCTCACTCCTTTAATGATACTGAGAGCAGATATTCAGACCTAGAGAAGGGTTTACTGTCCCTGGTGCGAGCATTGCAACGAGCAGAGCAGATAAGGAGAGAACAGAGCGTGATTGTTCGGGGCCCTTTTCGTCTCCTAGATGTGGTCCGTAAAGGGACAGCACCACCAGCCGGCATTGCCCAGAAACCCACAGTTCGAAAGTGGTATGCTTATTTAGAAGGCATTAATGATATCATGCCAATCTCTGAAGGTAGTATCAAAGTATCCAAGCTCCAGAAGGATATAGATGGTGCCCTATTGTTCCAATCCCCACCAAACAGACCATCTCCAATCCAAGAAGCACCTCCTCTGAAAGAAGGCAGTGATCTTACAGGAGTGTGGTTTACTGATGCGTCATCTCACCGTGAGAACAATAAGTGGAAATACAAGGCCGTAGCACTGGAAGTAGCAACGGGGGAAAGAGCAATTGAAACAGGAGAAGGTAGCGCACAAGTAGGGGAACTCAGAGCCGTCCTACTAGCTGCACAACGTGGGGCTACTTACATTTACACTGACTCATATGCTGTTTTTAAAGGAGCCACTGAATGGATTGGACACTGGGCAGCCAATGATTGGCAGGTGAATAGAGTCCCAATCTGGGAGACAGAGAGTTGGAAGCAACTGTTGGAAATGGGAGGACAGAGAACATTGCACATTGGTTGGGTAAAAGGCCATGATCGTTCGAACTCGATCACTGCTCAATTCAACCAACAGGTAGATAGCCTCACGCGGTTGCAGCAAATTGACATTGTAGATGATGGTCGGGAATGGGAACGCTTACTCGAATGGTTACATATTAAGCGTGGCCATACAGGCCGTGCTGATCTGTATCAGGAAGGTCTAGCCCGGGGGTGGCCTGTGTCGGTTAAGCTGTGTGAACAAGTAGTAACCGCCTGTTCACAATGTCGCCTACGACTCAATAAAGATCATCCGAGTAAGGCGCCTCCTTTACACATTCGGGACAAGAAAACATTGTGGCATTCATGGCAAATTGATTATATTGGGCCCTTGAGATCATCAGGTGAGAAAAGATACGTCCTAGTCGGAGTGGAGATTATCTCTGGCCTCGCTATGGCCACCAGCTTCAAATCAGCTACCGGGAACAACACAGTGAAAGGCCTAAAAGGGTGGTTCAGCACACTTCCCCTTCCTGAGGAAATCCAAAGTGATAACGGTTCACACTTTACCGCTACAGTGGTACAAGATTGGGCCAAAGAAGAAGGGATTCGATGGGTATTTCATACTCCCTATTATCCTCAGGCTAATGGCATTGTTGAACGCACCAATGGATTGGTTAAGCGTTTTGCAAAAACTCATGAACCTGGTTGGCATTTGCGATTGGATGATGCCATCTATCAATTAAATAACAGATGGAGTGGAGATGGCTGTCCTAAAATGAAAGCTTTCTGTGTATCTGCTGATATCATCACTCCAAAAGTTCCCAATGAACCACGAAAATACCTGGGACAATTTCACCCTGGGCAACCTGTGTTAGTGAAAATGCCTCAAATTGGCACAGTACCAATGGTGTTAGCTACTCCCAAAAACCCCCATGCACGGGAAGCCAAAGACTGTTCAGGGAAGATACACCGGATCAGCACCCGGTGGATCTCGCCCTCTTTTTAACCCCGTCGGTCAAATGAGACCGAGCAGATTTTCTTTTCCTTTGTGTCTTACAGGAACCTCGGAAGAACTGTACGTGGACAGACGCATTGGCCTACGCTAACCTCGAGTGTCTCCAGGGAATCCTGACATTGATCCTGGCAATAATATTATTTTTGTTATGTATGGCCATCTGGAGGCCTAAATTTTAGAATGACGAATTGGCAGATGGAATTGATGCTATTCAGTTTTATCTTTTTACTCCCTGTTGTTTGTAGTCAAAGAGACCCAGAATGGCCGTGGTCTCAAGCTTATGTAAAACACAATGCGATGGCAGGAACAGGAAAAGGAAAATTGAGCCTGGCCACTGTAGTCCTACATGAAAATGAGGTGTTTTCAAAACATGAGATAGATCAAAGCATAGATAAAGTCGAACCTGACTCAACTCCACAGACTAGTCTGGTTCCACTGCCACTATCTGAAACCCCCGATAATGACACCTTATTGAGCGGACTTAAGAATCTGCCCCTTGATGATGAGCTTTGGGATAATGCACTGTCACGATACACTGCAAGCACTGAGACACTAGAAAACATGAGGGATTTAAATCTCTCCACTCTGGTTATACAAGGAAGTGAAGTATATTCCAGAGATAAATGGAGTTGGAAAGACTCACTCCAAATGGCTAAGCTTGAAGCCGTCCCAGGAAAGAAAATACAAATTAGCTGCCGAGTAATCAATGGGTCTGCTCACCATAGACCAACTGTAATTGAAACCATCCATGTAGACTCTACTAAACCGGACAAATATAACACTGATTGATTGTTACAAAATTATAGAGCCAAACTCAGATTGCTGGCACAACTTCACCTTTATCAAACCTATCATAGTATATTGTATTTGGGGCTACAGGGGCACGGAATTGTTATTTGAATTTATGATTGACTCAAATACATCTGAACCTGTTGAAATGAACCCAAAACCTACACCCCCACAAACTTTCAAGGGTGTAGCTACTCAGCCCTCCATTAGTCTAACTCCTTACACCTTTAACATTGGCCCTTATGCCATTAAACACACAGGTCAACAACAAATACCGTTTAACCCAACATATTCCCTCAAACGAGTAGAATTGTCAATGCAGATTAATATCTCTGCGATCAAACCCACCTGCTCACCATTCCTGAGTACATCTTATGCAGGATGGTCAGCATGGTTAGGCCGGCGAACTGTTGACACCTCACAACGACTGAAGAGAGAGGTGACTGGTATCTTAGGAACAGGACTGGGAGTCTTAAATAGTACAGATGCTGAGATACTTGCAAACAAACTAGTCACAACTACTAGTGATCTAGACAAATTAAAACATCCTCTACAGTCCTCTCTATCAGCATTGGGAAATCACCAATGGCTTTTATCGAATATATTGCCTCAGTGGGAGGAAACAGGTGAAAAAGACCATCAGCTGATCACAAATGCACTTGGTACAACCCCAAACAATGTTTCCTTGGCCCTTAGTTGTATCCAAGCCCAACTGTGGATGCAATCTATGACAGCCGCAATTATAAGGGAAGGTGAAGAAGGCACCTTGCCCACTGAAATTCGAAAAGTAATATGGGATAATGCAATTGAGTTTGAGAGAAAATTTCAATCCTGGTGGTATCTGGTTAATTTCACCTATGATCCCACTGAGAGCAAAGCCACAGCTTTTGTCTTAACGATACGCAATGCCTCAGTATACACCATATACCCAATCATCGCACTGGGGTTGAATCACCATGGAGCTATACTCCATCCGGTAGAGCATAGAGTGTGGGCACAACAAAACGAGAATAAATGGCAAACTGTTGATGTTGAAGCATGCATTTCACGAGATCAACAAGGATTCATTTGTGAGAGTAATACTCTCAAGGCACAAGACATTTGTCTTGACACCAACCAGAATGTTTGTCATTTTGAGATACAACCTGATGAAACCCCAGAAACTGTGCTTGTATATATTGGGAAAGGGTGTGTTTGCATGAGGTCTCCCTGTACTTTTGTATTCGTAGATGACATAGCAGTAGATATAAGTAATAACTCAAATCTTTGTGTTTGTAACTTTACTAACATCATTGGATGTGACTTCAGTTATTCAGCTCCTGTTACGTCTTTTCAATTGCTACAATCTAATTACACATTGATTCGAGATTTGCTGCCTACCCCTATCGGAATGAATCTCTCACTAGTGAGGAAGTTGCTACAACACGATGAATTGAAGCGATTGTTGAAAGAGGCCCAAGAAAATGGACAAAGAACTCTGATTACTGTCCATCATGATGTTGAAGAAATACACCATGTACTGGAAAGGGTCAAGAGAGACGGTGGACATGAACGGTGGGACACCCTCTTTGGATGGTCACCGACAGCTACAGGACTTTTTAACAAGATGCTCCATCCTGTTGTTGTTCTACTAGTACTCACTGTATTGTGCTTTGCTTTGACAATTGTTTTGCATGTTAGACTTTGGATTATGATGAAACGCTTAACTCCCTTAATCACCCCGCAAGAAGTATTTGCACTTGATATCCCTCGCCATAAGAGGACATGTGATATTCCCCATCAGTATTGATTATCGTGGAGCTTGAGTGACCGTAGTCACGGGGTGGATTATGTGGAATAATTACTAAATTGGCCAAGAATACAAAAATACAGCATTGTTCACACATTAAGGAAAGTCATAAAATCAAGAGGCTTCTGAGGTAGAATACAGCCACAGCTAGCACACGAAGAATGCAACATCTGTGATTCCCTGCGCGAGGTTGTTTGCGAAACTACACGAGGGATGGAACGGAACACGCTTGTTCCGTGGCCTTCCCTTGTGACGAATAGCAGATATGGGGACGAGATGGTACTACGGAACTGATAAGCGGCCTACACGCTACCCGAGCCAACCTTTCGTCAAATGTTGATGAAATGCTGTCCTTTTGTGCGAACTTTGCTCACCACAATGTACCAAAACACACCTCCATCCCGGAGGCTATCCGCCCCCGAGGTGTGAACACTCCTCCTTGAATACATTAATCATAATAAAAGTATGTATGACTAAAGTCACTCAAACTCCACTTTGAAGATAAAAAAATAATATAAAAATAGCCCAAGAGAGAGGGGATGTCAGGGAAGACACCATCGCGAAGAATTCCACCGCTGATTTCCGGGATCAGTCGACGGGCTGAGCCTTTCTTCCCCCCCATAGGGACGCCTTTGGGTAAGACTTCGATTACACCGAGCGCTTTCTCGGGGACTTAGAAATTTCTCTAGAGAATCTCTACCCTACGTTTATAGCCAGGCTGTATCGTTTATAATTTTGTCGCGCGTTTGTATACTTAGCAATATCTTTATTTGCACGTGCTTTGCAGACAGTGTATTTATCACCGGCAATCCTAAAGAACCTGTATATCTGTTGTTTAAATAAACTGCACTGTTTAAGTAGCTAGTCGTTCCGCTTTCTCACTGAACGCGACCAAAACTACAGAGAGGCCGTGCTAGTTCAGGAGCACGACTAGACTGAAGGTGCAGTCCACTATTAGTGCATCCAAATCGTAGTAGTTTAATACATATTAAACGCGATTGGACTGATAGTGCTGAATTGGGCATCACTCAGAATTTAAACCTAGCCGCACCTAGCCTCCCACCTCGGTGAGGAGTGTTAGAACGCAAGGGGGTTTATCTTCTGCCAAAACCGCTTGGCCCCGTTTCACGCAACAGAATTTGGCGTAGTCGGCAGGATTGCCATGGATAAACTGCTGCAAAAATATGATTGTGCCCCTTCCCAGGCTGGGAAGGAGTGGGCCCAAAAATTTTGGAAGGATGAAGAGAAAGTGGTGGAACGTATTGAAGAGTGTCGGGTTTCACAGAAGCTCAGAGCGGGGAAAGGCAAGGGTGTGATTTGTGCTGCGTTAGGCGCCTGTTTATCTTGTGCACAACAAGAAGCTAGAGAAACCCCTGCTCCTAATCTGATTTCAGCTGTAGAATATGCAACCCTGAAATCGGAGAATGAGGTGCTGAAGTCATCATTAGCCTTGCAAAAGGAGACAGGAGAAAAATTAAGAACTCACGTCGATAAGCTTGTGAGTGAGAATGAATGTTTAGGAAACCAGAATGCTCAACTTAAAATATTATTAGAAAGGGTGACTGGGCTCTTAGATAAAATGCAGCCCTCGACCCAGGTCCAACAGATTCGTAAGTTAATGTGTTATCCAAATTCCGGAACCCAGACCGGAGATTTTTTGTCTAATAGTGAGGATGACGAAGAAGATGAGGAGGAAAGGACTTTTACTTTGAAATCCCAAGTTTTTCCTTTACGTCCTCTGGTTAAAACTGAAGCTGCGGTTGATGACGATGATGAAATTCACACCACTGTGCGTACCGTTCCACGGACACCAACCGAGTTAACAAAAATAAGGGAGAAATATTCGAGGCGACCAGAAGAGTCAGCTGTTGAGTACGTGTGGCGAGTTTCTTCTGAAGGGGGGGACAGAATTATGCTGAGTGAGGAAGAAGCAGGAGACTCTTGGGGACCAGGAGTGTTTTTAACCACTATGCCTGGGGATCATAATTATTCCCTAACTGCTCGAGCAGCCTATTGGGCAGGGGGTATGGATCCGCGAGAGAGGGGGGAGCCGTTAGAGATTAGAGCTACAGGCTACTCTGATCTGTTTGCGGCTGTACGGAAAGCAGCTTGTCTGCAAGCCATGTATGACAGAGAGGAATTTCGGAAATCCCCAATGTCAGCCCCGATCGACCCCGATCGATTAGCCCCTCTCATCCGTGGTCTTCCCGATTGCCTGAAACCGTTCCTTGTTCGTACTCAAGATCGTATACGAGAGGCTCGGGGTGCTCATAGGCGGGGCCGTCGTCACTACATGCCCACCTGGAATGAATATGTACAGGAAATAGATCAATATGGGCGCCGAATGGGCTGGGCCAGCCTAACTAGTGAGAAATCCTCCGAACACCCCCGAAAGGTTCGCCAAGTCCGAACTCACACTAAAAACCCTAAATCGGAGGAAAGGTTTAAGCCTGATAAGGACCGGAATGAGTTGTGGCGTAAAGCCCTACAATTAGGGGTGCCCCGACAATTCTTGCACGGTGTCCCTACGGGAGACCTCCGTACACTAGTCCAATCTCTAACTAGAAAGAATAATGTGGCTGGGGAGAAAAGTCTAACCAGAGAATCCCCAAGTCGTGAGAAAATTGTGCCTTCTGCACCGGAACGTAACTTGATTGATTTGACAGAGTCCCAGCCAAAAAACTCCTATCCCCGGGGAGGGCAGTGAGCCACCCTGTCCGGCAGGTACTAGCAATTCAATGGCTCTCTCATAAAGACTCCGAACCCGTTATTATCATTCCTGTTGGACCCCGGAAGATATTGGTAAATTTTATTATTGATACTGGAGCCCAAATGTCTGCAATCACTAACGAAACAGCACAACTTCTAGGTATAAATCCCACCCGACGCAGAGTCAACTTCACAGGAATTGATGGTGTGGTAAAAACATGCCCCACTGCAAAAATTAACCTCTGGTTGCCGGGAGAGCAGCGAATGACTAGGGCAGAAGTGTTAGTGGGTGCCTCACATTCTAACCTCCTAGGATTTGACGTGCTGCGTGGGCGAATGTGGAAATTCCCGGATGGAACTGCGTGGAGTTTTGCAGGACGCAAAAAAGGATTAGACGCAGTTAAACTGGGCCTATTAGAAACATCTATACCTTTGCCTCCCTCTAAAATTACCAACGTCCGACAGTACCCACTGCCTGCAGCTGCACTTGCAGGAGCAGACGGGGTGGTATCAGATTTAGAAAAAAGAAACATCATTAAGAGGACTCACTCGCCTTATAATTCACCGGTGTGGCCAGTAAAGAAACCAACCGGGCAATGGCGTTTCACAGTAGATTACCGAAAGTTAAACGCCAACGCTGCACCCCTGACCGCTGCGGTTCCGAGTATCGCGGAAATTGTGACAATGATAAAAGGAGCTGCCCATCCTTGGATGGCTGCCTTAGATGTAAAAGACATGTTTTTTATGATTCCCCTCCTTGAGCAAGACAAAGCGCAGTTTGCATTCACGTGGAAAGGAGTCCAATATACCTTTAACCGACTTCCACAAGGATACAAACATTCCCCCACCATTGCTCATAATGCTTTAGCTAAAGCGCTATCAGAGATTCCTGTTTCACAGGGATGTACAGTATACCAATATATTGATGACATCTTAATAGGGGGGGAGAGAGCCAAGAAAGTGTACAAGACATGATGCAAAACATCCGAAAAACATTATCAGATTTGGGATTGGAAATTCCAGACTCAAAATGTCAGGGACCTGCACAGGAAGTTAAATTCCTGGGGGTCTGGTGGATTAAGGGAGCTGCTTCTGTCCCTCAGGATACCCTGAAAAAAATAGAACATGGACAGAATCCTTCCAGCACGAAGGAGTTACAGCAAGTTCTGGGAACTTTAAGTTATTGGCGTAAACACATCCCTGGCTTTTCCATCATTGCTCGCCCCCTTTATTGTTTGCTCAAAAAAGGTAAATCCTGGGAGTGGACTGAACAACATACTAATGCACTGGAATTGCTAATAAAAGAGCTAAGGTTATTCCAACAACTTGGCCCCATACATCCAACTGACCCTGTCCATGTAGAATGGGGGTCCAGCGAACATGGTTCTCATTGTAACTTATGGCAAAAGGGACCAGCAGGACCGGAGAGACCATTAGAATTTAGCTCTCACTCCTTTAATGATACTGAGAGCAGATATTCAGACCTAGAGAAGGGTTTACTGTCCCTGGTGCGAGCATTGCAACGAGCAGAGCAGATAAGGAGAGAACAGAGCGTGATTGTTCGGGGCCCTTTTCGTCTCCTAGATGTGGTCCGTAAAGGGACAGCACCGCCAGCCGGCATTGCCCAGAAACCCACAGTTCGAAAGTGGTATGCTTATTTAGAAGGCATTAATGATATCATGCCAATCTCTGAAGGTAGTATCAAAGTATCCAAGCTCCAGAAGGATATAGATGGTGCCCTATTGTTCCAATCCCCACCAAACAGACCATCTCCAATCCAAGAAGCACCTCCTCTGAAAGAAGGCAGTGATCTTACAGGAGTGTGGTTTACTGATGCGTCATCTCACCGTGAGAACAATAAGTGGAAATACAAGGCCGTAGCACTGGAAGTAGCAACGGGGGAAAGAGCAATTGAAACAGGAGAAGGTAGCGCACAAGTAGGGGAACTCAGAGCCGTCCTACTAGCTGCACAACGTGGGGCTACTTACATTTACACTGACTCATATGCTGTTTTTAAAGGAGCCACTGAATGGATTGGACACTGGGCAGCCAATGATTGGCAGGTGAATAGAGTCCCAATCTGGGAGACAGAGAGTTGGAAGCAACTGTTGGAAATGGGAGGACAGAGAACATTGCACGTTGGTTGGGTAAAAGGCCATGATCGTTCGAACTCGATCACTGCTCAATTCAACCAACAGGTAGATAGCCTCACGCGGTTGCAGCAAATTGACATTGTAGATGATGGTCGGGAATGGGAACGCTTACTCGAATGGTTACATATTAAGCGTGGCCATACAGGCCGTGCTGATCTGTATCAGGAAGGTCTAGCCCGGGGGTGGCCTGTGTCGGTTAAGCTGTGTGAACAAGTAGTAACCGCCTGTTCACAATGTCGCCTACGACTCAATAAAGATCATCCGAGTAAGGCGCCTCCTTTACACATTCGGGACAAGAAAACATTGTGGCATTCATGGCAAATTGATTATATTGGGCCCTTGAGATCATCAGGTGAGAAAAGATACGTCCTAGTCGGAGTGGAGATTATCTCTGGCCTCGCTATGGCCACCAGCTTCAAATCAGCTACCGGGAACAACACAGTGAAAGGCCTAAAAGGGTGGTTCAGCACACTTCCCCTTCCTGAGGAAATCCAAAGTGATAACGGTTCACACTTTACCGCTACAGTGGTACAAGATTGGGCCAAAGAAGAAGGGATTCGATGGGTATTTCATACTCCCTATTATCCTCAGGCTAATGGCATTGTTGAACGCACCAATGGATTGGTTAAGCGTTTTGCAAAAACTCATGAACCTGGTTGGCATTTGCCATTGGATGATGCCATCTATCAATTAAATAACAGATGGAGTGGAGATGGCTGTCCTAAAATGAAAGCTTTCTGTGTATCTGCTGATATCATCACTCCAAAAGTTCCCAATGAACCACGAAAATACCTGGGACAATTTCACCCTGGGCAACCTGTGTTAGTGAAAATGCCTCAAATTGGCACAGTACCAATGGTGTTAGCTACTCCCAAAAACCCCCATGCACGGGAAGCCAAAGACTGTTCAGGGAAGATACACCGGATCAGCACCCGGTGGATCTCGCCCTCTTTTTAACCCCGTCGGTCAAATGAGACCGAGCAGATTTTCTTTTCCTTTGTGTCTTACAGGAACCTCGGAAGAACTGTACGTGGACAGACGCATTGGCCTACGCTAACCTCGAGTGTCTCCAGGGAATCCTGACATTGATCCTGGCAATAATATTATTTTTGTTATGTATGGCCATCTGGAGGCCTAAATTTTAGAATGACGAATTGGCAGATGGAATTGATGCTATTCAGTTTTATCTTTTTACTCCCTGTTGTTTGTAGTCAAAGAGACCCAGAATGGCCGTGGTCTCAAGCTTATGTAAAACACAATGCGATGGCAGGAACAGGAAAAGGAAAATTGAGCCTGGCCACTGTAGTCCTACATGAAAATGAGGTGTTTTCAAAACATGAGATAGATCAAAGCATAGATAAAGTCGAACCTGACTCAACTCCACAGACTAGTCTGGTTCCACTGCCACTATCTGAAACCCCCGATAATGACACCTTATTGAGCGGACTTAAGAATCTGCCCCTTGATGATGAGCTTTGGGATAATGCACTGTCACGATACGCTGCAAGCACTGAGACACTAGAAAACATGAGGGATTTAAATCTCTCCACTCTGGTTATACAAGGAAGTGAAGTATATTCCAGAGATAAATGGAGTTGGAAAGACTCACTCCAAATGGCTAAGCTTGAAGCCGTCCCAGGAAAGAAAATACAAATTAGCTGCCGAGTAATCAATGGGTCTGCTCACCATAGACCAACTGTAATTGAAACCATCCATGTAGACTCTACTAAACCGGACAAATATAACACTGATTGATTGTTACAAAATTATAGAGCCAAACTCAGATTGCTGGCACAACTTCACCTTTATCAAACCTATCATAGTATATTGTATTTGGGGCTACAGGGGCACGGAATTGTTATTTGAATTTATGATTGACTCAAATACATCTGAACCTGTTGAAATGAACCCAAAACCTACACCCCCACAAACTTTCAAGGGTGTAGCTACTCAGCCCTCCATTAGTCTAACTCCTTACACCTTTAACATTGGCCCTTATGCCATTAAACACACAGGTCAACAACAAATACCGTTTAACCCAACATATTCCCTCAAACGAGTAGAATTGTCAATGCAGATTAATATCTCTGCGATCAAACCCACCTGCTCACCATTCCTGAGTACATCTTATGCAGGATGGTCAGCATGGTTAGGCCGGCGAACTGTTGACACCTCACAACGACTGAAGAGAGAGGTGACTGGTATCTTAGGAACAGGACTGGGAGTCTTAAATAGTACAGATGCTGAGATACTTGCAAACAAACTAGTCACAACTACTAGTGATCTAGACAAATTAAAACATCCTCTACAGTCCTCTCTATCAGCATTGGGAAATCACCAATGGCTTTTATCGAATATATTGCCTCAGTGGGAGGAAACAGGTGAAAAAGACCATCAGCTGATCACAAATGCACTTGGTACAACCCCAAACAATGTTTCCTTGGCCCTTAGTTGTATCCAAGCCCAACTGTGGATGCAATCTATGACAGCCGCAATTATAAGGGAAGGTGAAGAAGGCACCTTGCCCACTGAAATTCGAAAAGTAATATGGGATAATGCAATTGAGTTTGAGAGAAAATTTCAATCCTGGTGGTATCTGGTTAATTTCACCTATGATCCCACTGAGAGCAAAGCCACAGCTTTTGTCTTAACGATACGCAATGCCTCAGTATACACCATATACCCAATCATCGCACTGGGGTTGAATCACCATGGAGCTATACTCCATCCGGTAGAGCATAGAGTGTGGGCACAACAAAACGAGAATAAATGGCAAACTGTTGATGTTGAAGCATGCATTTCACGAGATCAACAAGGATTCATTTGTGAGAGTAATACTCTCAAGGCACAAGACATTTGTCTTGACACCAACCAGAATGTTTGTCATTTTGAGATACAACCTGATGAAACCCCAGAAACTGTGCTTGTATATATTGGGAAAGGGTGTGTTTGCATGAGGTCTCCCTGTACTTTTGTATTCGTAGATGACATAGCAGTAGATATAAGTAATAACTCAAATCTTTGTGTTTGTAACTTTACTAACATCATTGGATGTGACTTCAGTTATTCAGCTCCTGTTACGTCTTTTCAATTGCTACAATCTAATTACACATTGATTCGAGATTTGCTGCCTACCCCTATCGGAATGAATCTCTCACTAGTGAGGAAGTTGCTACAACACGATGAATTGAAGCGATTGTTGAAAGAGGCCCAAGAAAATGGACAAAGAACTCTGATTACTGTCCATCATGATGTTGAAGAAATACACCATGTACTGGAAAGGGTCAAGAGAGACGGTGGACATGAACGGTGGGACACCCTCTTTGGATGGTCACCGACAGCTACAGGACTTTTTAACAAGATGCTCCATCCTGTTGTTGTTCTACTAGTACTCACTGTATTGTGCTTTGCTTTGACAATTGTTTTGCATGTTAGACTTTGGATTATGATGAAACGCTTAACTCCCTTAATCACCCCGCAAGAAGTATTTGCACTTGATATCCCTCGCCATAAGAGGACATGTGATATTCCCCATCAGTATTGATTATCGTGGAGCTTGAGTGACCGTAGTCACGGGGTGGATTATGTGGAATAATTACTAAATTGGCCAAGAATACAAAAATACAGCATTGTTCACACATTAAGGAAAGTCATAAAATCAAGAGGCTTCTGAGGTAGAATACAGCCACAGCTAGCACACGAAGAATGCAACATCTGTGATTCCCTGCGCGAGGTTGTTTGCGAAACTACACGAGGGATGGAACGGAACACGCTTGTTCCGTGGCCTTCCCTTGTGACGAATAGCAGATATGGGGACGAGATGGTACTACGGAACTGATAAGCGGCCTACACGCTACCCGAGCCAACCTTTCGTCAAATGTTGATGAAATGCTGTCCTTTTGTGCGAACTTTGCTCACCACAATGTACCAAAACACACCTCCATCCCGGAGGCTATCCGCCCCCGAGGTGTGAACACTCCTCCTTGAATACATTAATCATAATAAAAGTATGTATGACTAAAGTCACTCAAACTCCACTTTGAAGATAAAAAAATAATATAAAAATAGCCCAAGAGAGAGGGGATGTCAGGGAAGACACCATCGCGAAGAATTCCACCGCTGATTTCCGGGATCAGTCGACGGGCTGAGCCTTTCTTCCCCCCCATAGGGACGCCTTTGGGTAAGACTTCGATTACACCGAGCGCTTTCTCGGGGACTTAGAAATTTCTCTAGAGAATCTCTACCCTACGTTTATAGCCAGGCTGTATCGTTTATAATTTTGTCGCGCGTTTGTATACTTAGCAATATCTTTATTTGCACGTGCTTTGCAGACAGTGTATTTATCACCGGCAATCCTAAAGAACCCGTATATCTGTTGTTTAAATAAACTGCACTGTTTAAGTAGCTAGTCGTTCCGCTTTCTCACTGAACGCGACCAAAACTACAGAGAGGCCGTGCTAGTTCAGGAGCACGACTAGACTGAAGGTGCAGTCCACTATTAGTGTATCCAAATCGTAGTAGTTTAATACATATTAAACGCGATTGGACTGATAGTGCTGAATTGGGCATCACTCAGAATTTAAACCTAGCCGCACCTAGCCTCCCACCTCGGTGAGGAGTGTTAGAACGCAAGGGGGTTCATCTTCTGCCAAAACCGCTTGGCCCCGTTTCACGCAACAGAATTTGGCGTAGTCGGCAGGATTGCCATGGATAAACTGCTGCAAAAATATGATTGTGCCCCTTCCCAGGCTGGGAAGGAGTGGGCCCAAAAATTTTGGAAGGATGAAGAGAAAGTGGTGGAACGTATTGAAGAGTGTCGGGTTTCACAGAAGCTCAGAGCGGGGAAAGGCAAGGGTGTGATTTGTGCTGCGTTAGGCGCCTGTTTATCTTGTGCACAACAAGAAGCTAGAGAAACCCCTGCTCCTAATCTGATTTCAGCTGTAGAATATGCAACCCTGAAATCGGAGAATGAGGTGCTGAAGTCATCATTAGCCTTGCAAAAGGAGACAGGAGAAAAATTAAGAACTCACGTCGATAAGCTTGTGAGTGAGAATGAATGTTTAGGAAACCAGAATGCTCAACTTAAAATATTATTAGAAAGGGTGACTGGGCTCTTAGATAAAATGCAGCCCTCGACCCAGGTCCAACAGATTCGTAAGTTAATGTGTTATCCAAATTCCGGAACCCAGACCGGAGATTTTTTGTCTAATAGTGAGGATGACGAAGAAGATGAGGAGGAAAGGACTTTTACTTTGAAATCCCAAGTTTTTCCTTTACGTCCTCTGGTTAAAACTGAAGCTGCGGTTGATGACGATGATGAAATTCACACCACTGTGCGTACCGTTCCACGGACACCAACCGAGTTAACAAAAATAAGGGAGAAATATTCGAGGCGACCAGAAGAGTCAGCTGTTGAGTACGTGTGGCGAGTTTCTTCTGAAGGGGGGGACAGAATTATGCTGAGTGAGGAAGAAGCAGGAGACTCTTGGGGACCAGGAGTGTTTTTAACCACTATGCCTGGGGATCATAATTATTCCCTAACTGCTCGAGCAGCCTATTGGGCAGGGGGTATGGATCCGCGAGAGAGGGGGGAGCCGTTAGAGATTAGAGCTACAGGCTACTCTGATCTGTTTGCGGCTGTACGGAAAGCAGCTTGTCTGCAAGCCATGTATGACAGAGAGGAATTTCGGAAATCCCCAATGTCAGCCCCTATCGACCCCGATCGATTAGCCCCTCTCATCCGTGGTCTTCCCGATTGCCTGAAACCGTTCCTTGTTCGTACTCAAGATCGTATACGAGAGGCTCGGGGTGCTCATAGGCGGGGCCGTCGTCACTACATGCCCACCTGGAATGAATATGTACAGGAAATAGATCAATATGGGCGCCGAATGGGCTGGGCCAGCCTAACTAGTGAGAAATCCTCCGAACACCCCCGAAAGGTTCGCCAAGTCCGAACTCACACTAAAAACCCTAAATCGGAGGAAAGGTTTAAGCCTGATAAGGACCGGAATGAGTTGTGGCGTAAAGCCCTACAATTAGGGGTGCCCCGACAATTCTTGCACGGTGTCCCTACGGGAGACCTCCGTACACTAGTCCAATCTCTAACTAGAAAGAATAATGTGGCTGGGGAGAAAAGTCTAACCAGAGAATCCCCAAGTCGTGAGAAAATTGTGCCTTCTGCACCGGAACGTAACTTGATTGATTTGACAGAGTCCCAGCCAAAAAACTCCTATCCCCGGGGAGGGCAGTGAGCCACCCTGTCCGGCAGGTACTAGCAATTCAATGGCTCTCTCATAAAGACTCCGAACCCGTTATTATCATTCCTGTTGGACCCCGGAAGATATTGGTAAATTTTATTATTGATACTGGAGCCCAAATGTCTGCAATCACTAACGAAACAGCACAACTTCTAGGTATAAATCCCACCCGACGCAGAGTCAACTTCACAGGAATTGATGGTGTGGTAAAAACATGCCCCACTGCAAAAATTAACCTCTGGTTGCCGGGAGAGCAGCGAATGACTAGGGCAGAAGTGTTAGTGGGTGCCTCACATTCTAACCTCCTAGGATTTGACGTGCTGCGTGGGCGAATGTGGAAATTCCCGGATGGAACTGTGTGGAGTTTTGCAGGACGCAAAAAAGGATTAGACGCAGTTAAACTGGGCCTATTAGAAACATCTATACCTTTGCCTCCCTCTAAAATTACCAACGTCCGACAGTACCCACTGCCTGCAGCTGCACTTGCAGGAGCAGACGGGGTGGTATCAGATTTAGAAAAAAGAAACATCATTCAGAGGACTCACTCGCCTTATAATTCACCGGTGTGGCCAGTAAAGAAACCAACCGGGCAATGGCGTTTCACAGTAGATTACCGAAAGTTAAACGCCAACGCTGCACCCCTGACCGCTGCGGTTCCGAGTATCGCGGAAATTGTGACAATGATAAAAGGAGCTGCCCATCCTTGGATGGCTGCCTTAGATGTAAAAGACATGTTTTTTATGATTCCCCTCCTTGAGCAAGACAAAGCGCAGTTTGCATTCACGTGGAAAGGAGTCCAATATACCTTTAACCGACTTCCACAAGGATACAAACATTCCCCCACCATTGCTCATAATGCTTTAGCTAAAGCGCTATCAGAGATTCCTGTTTCACAGGGATGTACAGTATACCAATATATTGACGACATCTTAATAGGGGGGGAGAGAGCCAAGAAAGTGTACAAGACATGATGCAAAACATCCGAAAAACATTATCAGATTTGGGATTGGAAATTCCAGACTCAAAATGTCAGGGACCTGCACAGGAAGTTAAATTCCTGGGGGTCTGGTGGATTAAGGGAGCTGCTTCTGTCCCTCAGGATACCCTGAAAAAAATAGAACATGGACAGAATCCTTCCAGCACGAAGGAGTTACAGCAAGTTCTGGGAACTTTAAGTTATTGGCGTAAACACATCCCTGGCTTTTCCATCATTGCTCGCCCCCTTTATTGTTTGCTCAAAAAAGGTAAATCCTGGGAGTGGACTGAACAACATACTAATGCACTGGAATTGCTAATAAAAGAGCTAAGGTTATTCCAACAACTTGGCCCCATACATCCAACTGACCCTGTCCATGTAGAATGGGGGTCCAGCGAACATGGCTCTCATTGTAACTTATGGCAAAAGGGACCAGCAGGACCGGAGAGACCATTAGAATTTAGCTCTCACTCCTTTAATGATACTGAGAGCAGATATTCAGACCTAGAGAAGGGTTTACTGTCCCTGGTGCGAGCATTGCAACGAGCAGAGCAGATAAGGAGAGAACAGAGCGTGATTGTTCGGGGCCCTTTTCGTCTCCTAGACGTGGTCCGTAAAGGGACAGCACCACCAGCCGGCATTGCCCAGAAACCCACAGTTCGAAAGTGGTATGCTTATTTAGAAGGCATTAATGATATCATGCCAATCTCTGAAGGTAGTATCAAAGTATCCAAGCTCCAGAAGGATATAGATGGTGCCCTATTGTTCCAATCCCCACCAAACAGACCATCTCCAATCCAAGAAGCACCTCCTCTGAAAGAAGGCAGTGATCTTACAGGAGTGTGGTTTACTGATGCGTCATCTCACCGTGAGAACAATAAGTGGAAATACAAGGCCGTAGCACTGGAAGTAGCAACGGGGGAAAGAGCAATTGAAACAGGAGAAGGTAGCGCACAAGTAGGGGAACTCAGAGCCGTCCTACTAGCTGCACAACGTGGGGCTACTTACATTTACACTGACTCATATGCTGTTTTTAAAGGAGCCACTGAATGGATTGGACACTGGGCAGCCAATGATTGGCAGGTGAATAGAGTCCCAATCTGGGAGACAGAGAGTTGGAAGCAACTGTTGGAAATGGGAGGACAGAGAACATTGCACGTTGGTTGGGTAAAAGGCCATGATCGTTCGAACTCGATCACTGCTCAATTCAACCAACAGGTAGATAGCCTCACGCGGTTGCAGCAAATTGACATTGTAGATGATGGTCGGGAATGGGAACGCTTACTCGAATGGTTACATATTAAGCGTGGCCATACAGGCCGTGCTGATCTGTATCAGGAAGGTCTAGCCCGGGGGTGGCCTGTGTCGGTTAAGCTGTGTGAACAAGTAGTAACCGCCTGTTCACAATGTCGCCTACGACTCAATAAAGATCATCCGAGTAAGGCGCCTCCTTTACACATTCGGGACAAGAAAACATTGTGGCATTCATGGCAAATTGATTATATTGGGCCCTTGAGATCATCAGGTGAGAAAAGATACGTCCTAGTCGGAGTGGAGATTATCTCTGGCCTCGCTATGGCCACCAGCTTCAAATCAGCTACCGGGAACAACACAGTGAAAGGCCTAAAAGGGTGGTTCAGCACACTTCCCCTTCCTGAGGAAATCCAAAGTGATAACGGTTCACACTTTACCGCTACAGTGGTACAAGATTGGGCCAAAGAAGAAGGGATTCGATGGGTATTTCATACTCCCTATTATCCTCAGGCTAATGGCATTGTTGAACGCACCAATGGATTGGTTAAGCGTTTTGCAAAAACTCATGAACCTGGTTGGCATTTGCCATTGGATGATGCCATCTATCAATTAAATAACAGATGGAGTGGAGATGGCTGTCCTAAAATGAAAGCTTTCTGTGTATCTGCTGATATCATCACTCCAAAAGTTCCCAATGAACCACGAAAATACCTGGGACAATTTCACCCTGGGCAACCTGTGTTAGTGAAAATGCCTCAAATTGGCACAGTACCAATGGTGTTAGCTACTCCCAAAAACCCCCATGCACGGGAAGCCAAAGACTGTTCAGGGAAGATACACCGGATCAGCACCCGGTGGATCTCGCCCTCTTTTTAACCCCGTCGGTCAAATGAGACCGAGCAGATTTTCTTTTCCTTTGTGTCTTACAGGAACCTCGGAAGAACTGTACGTGGACAGACGCATTGGCCTACGCTAACCTCGAGTGTCTCCAGGGAATCCTGACATTGATCCTGGCAATAATATTATTTTTGTTATGTATGGCCATCTGGAGGCCTAAATTTTAGAATGACGAATTGGCAGATGGAATTGATGCTATTCAGTTTTATCTTTTTACTCCCTGTTGTTTGTAGTCAAAGAGACCCAGAATGGCCGTGGTCTCAAGCTTATGTAAAACACAATGCGATGGCAGGAACAGGAAAAGGAAAATTGAGCCTGGCCACTGTAGTCCTACATGAAAATGAGGTGTTTTCAAAACATGAGATAGATCAAAGCATAGATAAAGTCGAACCTGACTCAACTCCACAGACTAGTCTGGTTCCACTGCCACTATCTGAAACCCCCGATAATGACACCTTATTGAGCGGACTTAAGAATCTGCCCCTTGATGATGAGCTTTGGGATAATGCACTGTCACGATACACTGCAAGCACTGAGACACTAGAAAACATGAGGGATTTAAATCTCTCCACTCTGGTCATACAAGGAAGTGAAGTATATTCCAGAGATAAATGGAGTTGGAAAGACTCACTCCAAATGGCTAAGCTTGAAGCCGTCCCAGGAAAGAAAATACAAATTAGCTGCCGAGTAATCAATGGGTCTGCTCACCATAGACCAACTGTAATTGAAACCATCCATGTAGACTCTACTAAACCGGACAAATATAACACTGATTGATTGTTACAAAATTATAGAGCCAAACTCAGATTGCTGGCACAACTTCACCTTTATCAAACCTATCATAGTATATTGTATTTGGGGCTACAGGGGCACGGAATTGTTATTTGAATTTATGATTGACTCAAATACATCTGAACCTGTTGAAATGAACCCAAAACCTACACCCCCACAAACTTTCAAGGGTGTAGCTACTCAGCCCTCCATTAGTCTAACTCCTTACACCTTTAACATTGGCCCTTATGCCATTAAACACACAGGTCAACAACAAATACCGTTTAACCCAACATATTCCCTCAAACGAGTAGAATTGTCAATGCAGATTAATATCTCTGCGATCAAACCCACCTGCTCACCATTCCTGAGTACATCTTATGCAGGATGGTCAGCATGGTTAGGCCGGCGAACTGTTGACACCTCACAACGACTGAAGAGAGAGGTGACTGGTATCTTAGGAACAGGACTGGGAGTCTTAAATAGTACAGATGCTGAGATACTTGCAAACAAACTAGTCACAACTACTAGTGATCTAGACAAATTAAAACATCCTCTACAGTCCTCTCTATCAGCATTGGGAAATCACCAATGGCTTTTATCGAATATATTGCCTCAGTGGGAGGAAACAGGTGAAAAAGACCATCAGCTGATCACAAATGCACTTGGTACAACCCCAAACAATGTTTCCTTGGCCCTTAGTTGTATCCAAGCCCAACTGTGGATGCAATCTATGACAGCCGCAATTATAAGGGAAGGTGAAGAAGGCACCTTGCCCACTGAAATTCGAAAAGTAATATGGGATAATGCAATTGAGTTTGAGAGAAAATTTCAATCCTGGTGGTATCTGGTTAATTTCACCTATGATCCCACTGAGAGCAAAGCCACAGCTTTTGTCTTAACGATACGCAATGCCTCAGTATACACCATATACCCAATCATCGCACTGGGGTTGAATCACCATGGAGCTATACTCCATCCGGTAGAGCATAGAGTGTGGGCACAACAAAATGAGAATAAATGGCAAACTGTTGATGTTGAAGCATGCATTTCACGAGATCAACAAGGATTCATTTGTGAGAGTAATACTCTCAAGGCACAAGACATTTGTCTTGACACCAACCAGAATGTTTGTCATTTTGAGATACAACCTGATGAAACCCCAGAAACTGTGCTTGTATATATTGGGAAAGGGTGTGTTTGCATGAGGTCTCCCTGTACTTTTGTATTCGTAGATGACATAGCAGTAGATATAAGTAATAACTCAAATCTTTGTGTTTGTAACTTTACTAACATCATTGGATGTGACTTCAGTTATTCAGCTCCTGTTACGTCTTTTCAATTGCTACAATCTAATTACACATTGATTCGAGATTTGCTGCCTACCCCTATCGGAATGAATCTCTCACTAGTGAGGAAGTTGCTACAACACGATGAATTGAAGCGATTGTTGAAAGAGGCCCAAGAAAATGGACAAAGAACTCTGATTACTGTCCATCATGATGTTGAAGAAATACACCATGTACTGGAAAGGGTCAAGAGAGACGGTGGACATGAATGGTGGGACACCCTCTTTGGATGGTCACCGACAGCTACAGGACTTTTTAACAAGATGCTCCATCCTGTTGTTGTTCTACTAGTACTCACTGTATTGTGCTTTGCTTTGACAATTGTTTTGCATGTTAGACTTTGGATTATGATGAAACGCTTAACTCGCTTAATCACCCCGCAAGAAGTATTTGCACTTGATATCCCTCGCCATAAGAGGACATGTGATATTCCCCATCAGTATTGATTATCGTGGAGCTTGAGTGACTGTAGTCACGGGGTGGATTATGTGGAATAATTACTAAATTGGCCAAGAATACAAAAATACAGCATTGTTCACACATTAAGGAAAGTCATAAAATCAAGAGGCTTCTGAGGTAGAATACAGCCACAGCTAGCACACGAAGAATGCAACATCTGTGATTCCCTGCGCGAGGTTGTTTGCGAAACTACACGAGGGATGGAACGGAACACGCTTGTTCCGTGGCCTTCCCTTGTGACGAATAGCAGATATGGGGACGAGATGGTACTACGGAACTGATAAGCGGCCTACACGCTACCCGAGCCAACCTTTCGTCAAATGTTGATGAAATGCTGTCCTTTTGTGCGAACTTTGCTCACCACAATGTACCAAAACACACCTCCATCCCGGAGGCTATCCGCCCCCGAGGTGTGAACACTCCTCCTTGAATACATTAATCATAATAAAAGTATGTATGACTAAAGTCACTCAAACTCCACTTTGAAGATAAAAAAATAATATAAAAATAGCCCAAGAGAGAGGGGATGTCAGGGAAGACACCATCGCGAAGAATTCCACCGCTGATTTCCGGGATCAGTCGACGGGCTGAGCCTTTCTTCCCCCCCATAGGGACGCCTTTGGGTAAGACTTCGATTACACCGAGCGCTTTCTCGGGGACTTAGAAATTTCTCTAGAGAATCTCTACCCTACGTTTATAGCCAGGCTGTATCGTTTATAATTTTGTCGCGCGTTTGTATACTTAGCAATATCTTTATTTGCTCGTGCTTTGCAGACAGTGTATTTATCACCGGCAATCCTAAAGAACCTGTATATCTGTTGTTTAAATAAACTGCACTGTTTAAGTAGCTAGTCGTTCCGCTTTCTCACTGAACGCGACCAAAACTACAGAGAGGCCGTGCTAGTTCAGGAGCACGACTAGACTGAAGGTGCAGTCCACTATTAGTGTATCCAAATCGTAGTAGTTTAATACATATTAAACGCGATTGGACTGATAGTGCTGAATTGGGCATCACTCAGAATTTAAACCTAGCCGCACCTAGCCTCCCACCTCGGTGAGGAGTGTTAGAACGCAAGGGGGTTTATCTTCTGCCAAAACCGCTTGGCCCCGTTTCACGCAACAGAATTTGGCGTAGTCGGCAGGATTGCCATGGATAAACTGCTGCAAAAATATGATTGTGCCCCTTCCCAGGCTGGGAAGGAGTGGGCCCAAAAATTTTGGAAGGATGAAGAGAAAGTGGTGGAACGTATTGAAGAGTGTCGGGTTTCACAGAAGCTCAGAGCGGGGAAAGGCAAGGGTGTGATTTGTGCTGCGTTAGGCGCCTGTTTATCTTGTGCACAACAAGAAGCTAGAGAAACCCCTGCTCCTAATCTGATTTCAGCTGTAGAATATGCAACCCTGAAATCGGAGAATGAGGTGCTGAAGTCATCATTAGCCTTGCAAAAGGAGACAGGAGAAAAATTAAGAACTCACGTCGATAAGCTTGTGAGTGAGAATGAATGTTTAGGAAACCAGAATGCTCAACTTAAAATATTATTAGAAAGGGTGACTGGGCTCTTAGATAAAATGCAGCCCTCGACCCAGGTCCAACAGATTCGTAAGTTAATGTGTTATCCAAATTCCGGAACCCAGACCGGAGATTTTTTGTCTAATAGTGAGGATGACGAAGAAGATGAGGAGGAAAGGACTTTTACTTTGAAATCCCAAGTTTTTCCTTTACGTCCTCTGGTTAAAACTGAAGCTGCGGTTGATGACGATGATGAAATTCACACCACTGTGCGTACCGTTCCACGGACACCAACCGAGTTAACAAAAATAAGGGAGAAATATTCGAGGCGACCAGAAGAGTCAGCTGTTGAGTACGTGTGGCGAGTTTCTTCTGAAGGGGGGGACAGAATTATGCTGAGTGAGGAAGAAGCAGGAGACTCTTGGGGACCAGGAGTGTTTTTAACCACTATGCCTGGGGATCATAATTATTCCCTAACTGCTCGAGCAGCCTATTGGGCAGGGGGTATGGATCCGCGAGAGAGGGGGGAGCCGTTAGAGATTAGAGCTACAGGCTACTCTGATCTGTTTGCGGCTGTACGGAAAGCAGCTTGTCTGCAAGCCATGTATGACAGAGAGGAATTTCGGAAATCCCCAATGTCAGCCCCGATCGACCCCGATCGATTAGCCCCTCTCATCCGTGGTCTTCCCGATTGCCTGAAACCGTTCCTTGTTCGTACTCAAGATCGTATACGAGAGGCTCGGGGTGCTCATAGGCGGGGCCGTCGTCACTACATGCCCACCTGGAATGAATATGTACAGGAAATAGATCAATATGGGCGCCGAATGGGCTGGGCCAGCCTAACTAGTGAGAAATCCTCCGAACACCCCCGAAAGGTTCGCCAAGTCCGAACTCACACTAAAAACCCTAAATCGGAGGAAAGGTTTAAGCCTGATAAGGACCGGAATGAGTTGTGGCGTAAAGCCCTACAATTAGGGGTGCCCCGACAATTCTTGCACGGTGTCCCTACGGGAGACCTCCGTACACTAGTCCAATCTCTAACTAGAAAGAATAATGTGGCTGGGGAGAAAAGTCTAACCAGAGAATCCCCAAGTCGTGAGAAAATTGTGCCTTCTGCACCGGAACGTAACTTGATTGATTTGACAGAGTCCCAGCCAAAAAACTCCTATCCCCGGGGAGGGCAGTGAGCCACCCTGTCCGGCAGGTACTAGCAATTCAATGGCTCTCTCATAAAGACTCCGAACCCGTTATTATCATTCCTGTTGGACCCCGGAAGATATTGGTAAATTTTATTATTGATACTGGAGCCCAAATGTCTGCAATCACTAACGAAACAGCACAACTTCTAGGTATAAATCCCACCCGACGCAGAGTCAACTTCACAGGAATTGATGGTGTGGTAAAAACATGCCCCACTGCAAAAATTAACCTCTGGTTGCCGGGAGAGCAGCGAATGACTAGGGCAGAAGTGTTAGTGGGTGCCTCACATTCTAACCTCCTAGGATTTGACGTGCTGCGTGGGCGAATGTGGAAATTCCCGGATGGAACTGCGTGGAGTTTTGCAGGACGCAAAAAAGGATTAGACGCAGTTAAACTGGGCCTATTAGAAACATCTATACCTTTGCCTCCCTCTAAAATTACCAACGTCCGACAGTACCCACTGCCTGCAGCTGCACTTGCAGGAGCAGACGGGGTGGTATCAGATTTAGAAAAAAGAAACATCATTAAGAGGACTCACTCGCCTTATAATTCACCGGTGTGGCCAGTAAAGAAACCAACCGGGCAATGGCGTTTCACAGTAGATTACCGAAAGTTAAACGCCAACGCTGCACCCCTGACCGCTGCGGTTCCGAGTATCGCGGAAATTGTGACAATGATAAAAGGAGCTGCCCATCCTTGGATGGCTGCCTTAGATGTAAAAGACATGTTTTTTATGATTCCCCTCCTTGAGCAAGACAAAGCGCAGTTTGCATTCACGTGGAAAGGAGTCCAATATACCTTTAACCGACTTCCACAAGGATACAAACATTCCCCCACCATTGCTCATAATGCTTTAGCTAAAGCGCTATCAGAGATTCCTGTTTCACAGGGATGTACAGTATACCAATATATTGACGACATCTTAATAGGGGGGGAGAGAGCCAAGAAAGTGTACAAGACATGATGCAAAACATCCAAAAAACATTATCAGATTTGGGATTGGAAATTCCAGACTCAAAATGTCAGGGACCTGCACAGGAAGTTAAATTCCTGGGGGTCTGGTGGATTAAGGGAGCTGCTTCTGTCCCTCAGGATACCCTGAAAAAAATAGAACATGGACAGAATCCTTCCAGCACGAAGGAGTTACAGCAAGTTCTGGGAACTTTAAGTTATTGGCGTAAACACATCCCTGGCTTTTCCATCATTGCTCGCCCCCTTTATTGTTTGCTCAAAAAAGGTAAATCCTGGGAGTGGACTGAACAACATACTAATGCACTGGAATTGCTAATAAAAGAGCTAAGGTTATTCCAACAACTTGGCCCCATACATCCAACTGACCCTGTCCATGTAGAATGGGGGTCCAGCGAACATGGTTCTCATTGTAACTTATGGCAAAAGGGACCAGCAGGACCGGAGAGACCATTAGAATTTAGCTCTCACTCCTTTAATGATACTGAGAGCAGATATTCAGACCTAGAGAAGGGTTTACTGTCCCTGGTGCGAGCATTGCAACGAGCAGAGCAGATAAGGAGAGAACAGAGCGTGATTGTTCGGGGCCCTTTTCGTCTCCTAGATGTGGTCCGTAAAGGGACAGCACCACCAGCCGGCATTGCCCAGAAACCCACAGTTCGAAAGTGGTATGCTTATTTAGAAGGCATTAATGATATCATGCCAATCTCTGAAGGTAGTATCAAAGTATCCAAGCTCCAGAAGGATATAGATGGTGCCCTATTGTTCCAATCCCCACCAAACAGACCATCTCCAATCCAAGAAGCACCTCCTCTGAAAGAAGGCAGTGATCTTACAGGAGTGTGGTTTACTGATGCGTCATCTCACCGTGAGAACAATAAGTGGAAATACAAGGCCGTAGCACTGGAAGTAGCAACGGGGGAAAGAGCAATTGAAACAGGAGAAGGTAGCGCACAAGTAGGGGAACTCAGAGCCGTCCTACTAGCTGCACAACGTGGGGCTACTTACATTTACACTGACTCATATGCTGTTTTTAAAGGAGCCACTGAATGGATTGGACACTGGGCAGCCAATGATTGGCAGGTGAATAGAGTCCCAATCTGGGAGACAGAGAGTTGGAAGCAACTGTTGGAAATGGGAGGACAGAGAACATTGCACGTTGGTTGGGTAAAAGGCCATGATCGTTCGAACTCGATCACTGCTCAATTCAACCAACAGGTAGATAGCCTCACGCGGTTGCAGCAAATTGACATTGTAGATGATGGTCGGGAATGGGAACGCTTACTCGAATGGTTACATATTAAGCGTGGCCATACAGGCCGTGCTGATCTGTATCAGGAAGGTCTAGCCCGGGGGTGGCCTGTGTCGGTTAAGCTGTGTGAACAAGTAGTAACCGCCTGTTCACAATGTCGCCTACGACTCAATAAAGATCATCCGAGTAAGGCGCCTCCTTTACACATTCGGGACAAGAAAACATTGTGGCATTCATGGCAAATTGATTATATTGGGCCCTTGAGATCATCAGGTGAGAAAAGATACGTCCTAGTCGGAGTGGAGATTATCTCTGGCCTCGCTATGGCCACCAGCTTCAAATCAGCTACCGGGAACAACACAGTGAAAGGCCTAAAAGGGTGGTTCAGCACACTTCCCCTTCCTGAGGAAATCCAAAGTGATAACGGTTCACACTTTACCGCTACAGTGGTACAAGATTGGGCCAAAGAAGAAGGGATTCGATGGGTATTTCATACTCCCTATTATCCTCAGGCTAATGGCATTGTTGAACGCACCAATGGATTGGTTAAGCGTTTTGCAAAAACTCATGAACCTGGTTGGCATTTGCGATTGGATGATGCCATCTATCAATTAAATAACAGATGGAGTGGAGATGGCTGTCCTAAAATGAAAGCTTTCTGTGTATCTGCTGATATCATCACTCCAAAAGTTCCCAATGAACCACGAAAATACCTGGGACAATTTCACCCTGGGCAACCTGTGTTAGTGAAAATGCCTCAAATTGGCACAGTACCAATGGTGTTAGCTACTCCCAAAAACCCCCATGCACGGGAAGCCAAAGACTGTTCAGGGAAGATACACCGGATCAGCACCCGGTGGATCTCGCCCTCTTTTTAACCCCGTCGGTCAAATGAGACCGAGCAGATTTTCTTTTCCTTTGTGTCTTACAGGAACCTCGGAAGAACTGTACGTGGACAGACGCATTGGCCTACGCTAACCTCGAGTGTCTCCAGGGAATCCTGACATTGATCCTGGCAATAATATTATTTTTGTTATGTATGGCCATCTGGAGGCCTAAATTTTAGAATGACGAATTGGCAGATGGAATTGATGCTATTCAGTTTTATCTTTTTACTCCCTGTTGTTTGTAGTCAAAGAGACCCAGAATGGCCGTGGTCTCAAGCTTATGTAAAACACAATGCGATGGCAGGAACAGGAAAAGGAAAATTGAGCCTGGCCACTGTAGTCCTACATGAAAATGAGGTGTTTTCAAAACATGAGATAGATCAAAGCATAGATAAAGTCGAACCTGACTCAACTCCACAGACTAGTCTGGTTCCACTGCCACTATCTGAAACCCCCGATAATGACACCTTATTGAGCGGACTTAAGAATCTGCCCCTTGATGATGAGCTTTGGGATAATGCACTGTCACGATACACTGCAAGCACTGAGACACTAGAAAACATGAGGGATTTAAATCTCTCCACTCTGGTTATACAAGGAAGTGAAGTATATTCCAGAGATAAATGGAGTTGGAAAGACTCACTCCAAATGGCTAAGCTTGAAGCCGTCCCAGGAAAGAAAATACAAATTAGCTGCCGAGTAATCAATGGGTCTGCTCACCATAGACCAACTGTAATTGAAACCATCCATGTAGACTCTACTAAACCGGACAAATATAACACTGATTGATTGTTACAAAATTATAGAGCCAAACTCAGATTGCTGGCACAACTTCACCTTTATCAAACCTATCATAGTATATTGTATTTGGGGCTACAGGGGCACGGAATTGTTATTTGAATTTATGATTGACTCAAATACATCTGAACCTGTTGAAATGAACCCAAAACCTACACCCCCACAAACTTTCAAGGGTGTAGCTACTCAGCCCTCCATTAGTCTAACTCCTTACACCTTTAACATTGGCCCTTATGCCATTAAACACACAGGTCAACAACAAATACCGTTTAACCCAACATATTCCCTCAAACGAGTAGAATTGTCAATGCAGATTAATATCTCTGCGATCAAACCCACCTGCTCACCATTCCTGAGTACATCTTATGCAGGATGGTCAGCATGGTTAGGCCGGCGAACTGTTGACACCTCACAACGACTGAAGAGAGAGGTGACTGGTATCTTAGGAACAGGACTGGGAGTCTTAAATAGTACAGATGCTGAGATACTTGCAAACAAACTAGTCACAACTACTAGTGATCTAGACAAATTAAAACATCCTCTACAGTCCTCTCTATCAGCATTGGGAAATCACCAATGGCTTTTATCGAATATATTGCCTCAGTGGGAGGAAACAGGTGAAAAAGACCATCAGCTGATCACAAATGCACTTGGTACAACCCCAAACAATGTTTCCTTGGCCCTTAGTTGTATCCAAGCCCAACTGTGGATGCAATCTATGACAGCCGCAATTATAAGGGAAGGTGAAGAAGGCACCTTGCCCACTGAAATTCGAAAAGTAATATGGGATAATGCAATTGAGTTTGAGAGAAAATTTCAATCCTGGTGGTATCTGGTTAATTTCACCTATGATCCCACTGAGAGCAAAGCCACAGCTTTTGTCTTAACGATACGCAATGCCTCAGTATACACCATATACCCAATCATCGCACTGGGGTTGAATCACCATGGAGCTATACTCCATCCGGTAGAGCATAGAGTGTGGGCACAACAAAACGAGAATAAATGGCAAACTGTTGATGTTGAAGCATGCATTTCACGAGATCAACAAGGATTCATTTGTGAGAGTAATACTCTCAAGGCACAAGACATTTGTCTTGACACCAACCAGAATGTTTGTCATTTTGAGATACAACCTGATGAAACCCCAGAAACTGTGCTTGTATATATTGGGAAAGGGTGTGTTTGCATGAGGTCTCCCTGTACTTTTGTATTCGTAGATGACATAGCAGTAGATATAAGTAATAACTCAAATCTTTGTGTTTGTAACTTTACTAACATCATTGGATGTGACTTCAGTTATTCAGCTCCTGTTACGTCTTTTCAATTGCTACAATCTAATTACACATTGATTCGAGATTTGCTGCCTACCCCTATCGGAATGAATCTCTCACTAGTGAGGAAGTTGCTACAACACGATGAATTGAAGCGATTGTTGAAAGAGGCCCAAGAAAATGGACAAAGAACTCTGATTACTGTCCATCATGATGTTGAAGAAATACACCATGTACTGGAAAGGGTCAAGAGAGACGGTGGACATGAACGGTGGGACACCCTCTTTGGATGGTCACCGACAGCTACAGGACTTTTTAACAAGATGCTCCATCCTGTTGTTGTTCTACTAGTACTCACTGTATTGTGCTTTGCTTTGACAATTGTTTTGCATGTTAGACTTTGGATTATGATGAAACGCTTAACTCGCTTAATCACCCCGCAAGAAGTATTTGCACTTGATATCCCTCGCCATAAGAGGACGTGTGATATTCCCCATCAGTATTGATTATCGTGGAGCTTGAGTGACTGTAGTCACGGGGTGGATTATGTGGAATAATTACTAAATTGGCCAAGAATACAAAAATACAGCATTGTTCACACATTAAGGAAAGTCATAAAATCAAGAGGCTTCTGAGGTAGAATACAGCCACAGCTAGCACACGAAGAATGCAACATCTGTGATTCCCTGCGCGAGGTTGTTTGCGAAACTACACGAGGGATGGAACGGAACACGCTTGTTCCGTGGCCTTCCCTTGTGACGAATAGCAGATATGGGGACGAGATGGTACTACGGAACTGATAAGCGGCCTACACGCTACCCGAGCCAACCTTTCGTCAAATGTTGATGAAATGCTGTCCTTTTGTGCGAACTTTGCTCACCACAATGTACCAAAACACACCTCCATCCCGGAGGCTATCCGCCCCCGAGGTGTGAACACTCCTCCTTGAATACATTAATCATAATAAAAGTATGTATGACTAAAGTCACTCAAACTCCACTTTGAAGATAAAAAAATAATATAAAAATAGCCCAAGAGAGAGGGGATGTCAGGGAAGACACCATCGCGAAGAATTCCACCGCTGATTTCCGGGATCAGTCGACGGGCTGAGCCTTTCTTCCCCCCCATAGGGACGCCTTTGGGTAAGACTTCGATTACACCGAGCGCTTTCTCGGGGACTTAGAAATTTCTCTAGAGAATCTCTACCCTACGTTTATAGCCAGGCTGTATCGTTTATAATTTTGTCGCGCGTTTGTATACTTAGCAATATCTTTATTTGCACGTGCTTTGCAGACAGTGTATTTATCACCGGCAATCCTAAAGAACCCGTATATCTGTTGTTTAAATAAACTGCACTGTTTAAGTAGCTAGTCGTTCCGCTTTCTCACTGAACGCGACCAAAACTACAGAGAGGCCGTGCTAGTTCAGGAGCACGACTAGACTGAAGGTGCAGTCCACTATTAGTGTATCCAAATCGTAGTAGTTTAATACATATTAAACGCGATTGGACTGATAGTGCTGAATTGGGCATCACTCAGAATTTAAACCTAGCCGCACCTAGCCTCCCACCTCGGTGAGGAGTGTTAGAACGCAAGGGGGTTCATCTTCTGCCAAAACCGCTTGGCCCCGTTTCACGCAACAGAATTTGGCGTAGTCGGCAGGATTGCCATGGATAAACTGCTGCAAAAATATGATTGTGCCCCTTCCCAGGCTGGGAAGGAGTGGGCCCAAAAATTTTGGAAGGATGAAGAGAAAGTGGTGGAACGTATTGAAGAGTGTCGGGTTTCACAGAAGCTCAGAGCGGGGAAAGGCAAGGGTGTGATTTGTGCTGCGTTAGGCGCCTGTTTATCTTGTGCACAACAAGAAGCTAGAGAAACCCCTGCTCCTAATCTGATTTCAGCTGTAGAATATGCAACCCTGAAATCGGAGAATGAGGTGCTGAAGTCATCATTAGCCTTGCAAAAGGAGACAGGAGAAAAATTAAGAACTCACGTCGATAAGCTTGTGAGTGAGAATGAATGTTTAGGAAACCAGAATGCTCAACTTAAAATATTATTAGAAAGGGTGACTGGGCTCTTAGATAAAATGCAGCCCTCGACCCAGGTCCAACAGATTCGTAAGTTAATGTGTTATCCAAATTCCGGAACCCAGACCGGAGATTTTTTGTCTAATAGTGAGGATGACGAAGAAGATGAGGAGGAAAGGACTTTTACTTTGAAATCCCAAGTTTTTCCTTTACGTCCTCTGGTTAAAACTGAAGCTGCGGTTGATGACGATGATGAAATTCACACCACTGTGCGTACCGTTCCACGGACACCAACCGAGTTAACAAAAATAAGGGAGAAATATTCGAGGCGACCAGAAGAGTCAGCTGTTGAGTACGTGTGGCGAGTTTCTTCTGAAGGGGGGGACAGAATTATGCTGAGTGAGGAAGAAGCAGGAGACTCTTGGGGACCAGGAGTGTTTTTAACCACTATGCCTGGGGATCATAATTATTCCCTAACTGCTCGAGCAGCCTATTGGGCAGGGGGTATGGATCCGCGAGAGAGGGGGGAGCCGTTAGAGATTAGAGCTACAGGCTACTCTGATCTGTTTGCGGCTGTACGGAAAGCAGCTTGTCTGCAAGCCATGTATGACAGAGAGGAATTTCGGAAATCCCCAATGTCAGCCCCTATCGACCCCGATCGATTAGCCCCTCTCATCCGTGGTCTTCCCGATTGCCTGAAACCGTTCCTTGTTCGTACTCAAGATCGTATACGAGAGGCTCGGGGTGCTCATAGGCGGGGCCGTCGTCACTACATGCCCACCTGGAATGAATATGTACAGGAAATAGATCAATATGGGCGCCGAATGGGCTGGGCCAGCCTAACTAGTGAGAAATCCTCCGAACACCCCCGAAAGGTTCGCCAAGTCCGAACTCACACTAAAAACCCTAAATCGGAGGAAAGGTTTAAGCCTGATAAGGACCGGAATGAGTTGTGGCGTAAAGCCCTACAATTAGGGGTGCCCCGACAATTCTTGCACGGTGTCCCTACGGGAGACCTCCGTACACTAGTCCAATCTCTAACTAGAAAGAATAATGTGGCTGGGGAGAAAAGTCTAACCAGAGAATCCCCAAGTCGTGAGAAAATTGTGCCTTCTGCACCGGAACGTAACTTGATTGATTTGACAGAGTCCCAGCCAAAAAACTCCTATCCCCGGGGAGGGCAGTGAGCCACCCTGTCCGGCAGGTACTAGCAATTCAATGGCTCTCTCATAAAGACTCCGAACCCGTTATTATCATTCCTGTTGGACCCCGGAAGATATTGGTAAATTTTATTATTGATACTGGAGCCCAAATGTCTGCAATCACTAACGAAACAGCACAACTTCTAGGTATAAATCCCACCCGACGCAGAGTCAACTTCACAGGAATTGATGGTGTGGTAAAAACATGCCCCACTGCAAAAATTAACCTCTGGTTGCCGGGAGAGCAGCGAATGACTAGGGCAGAAGTGTTAGTGGGTGCCTCACATTCTAACCTCCTAGGATTTGACGTGCTGCGTGGGCGAATGTGGAAATTCCCGGATGGAACTGTGTGGAGTTTTGCAGGACGCAAAAAAGGATTAGACGCAGTTAAACTGGGCCTATTAGAAACATCTATACCTTTGCCTCCCTCTAAAATTACCAACGTCCGACAGTACCCACTGCCTGCAGCTGCACTTGCAGGAGCAGACGGGGTGGTATCAGATTTAGAAAAAAGAAACATCATTCAGAGGACTCACTCGCCTTATAATTCACCGGTGTGGCCAGTAAAGAAACCAACCGGGCAATGGCGTTTCACAGTAGATTACCGAAAGTTAAACGCCAACGCTGCACCCCTGACCGCTGCGGTTCCGAGTATCGCGGAAATTGTGACAATGATAAAAGGAGCTGCCCATCCTTGGATGGCTGCCTTAGATGTAAAAGACATGTTTTTTATGATTCCCCTCCTTGAGCAAGACAAAGCGCAGTTTGCATTCACGTGGAAAGGAGTCCAATATACCTTTAACCGACTTCCACAAGGATACAAACATTCCCCCACCATTGCTCATAATGCTTTAGCTAAAGCGCTATCAGAGATTCCTGTTTCACAGGGATGTACAGTATACCAATATATTGACGACATCTTAATAGGGGGGGAGAGAGCCAAGAAAGTGTACAAGACATGATGCAAAACATCCGAAAAACATTATCAGATTTGGGATTGGAAATTCCAGACTCAAAATGTCAGGGACCTGCACAGGAAGTTAAATTCCTGGGGGTCTGGTGGATTAAGGGAGCTGCTTCTGTCCCTCAGGATACCCTGAAAAAAATAGAACATGGACAGAATCCTTCCAGCACGAAGGAGTTACAGCAAGTTCTGGGAACTTTAAGTTATTGGCGTAAACACATCCCTGGCTTTTCCATCATTGCTCGCCCCCTTTATTGTTTGCTCAAAAAAGGTAAATCCTGGGAGTGGACTGAACAACATACTAATGCACTGGAATTGCTAATAAAAGAGCTAAGGTTATTCCAACAACTTGGCCCCATACATCCAACTGACCCTGTCCATGTAGAATGGGGGTCCAGCGAACATGGTTCTCATTGTAACTTATGGCAAAAGGGACCAGCAGGACCGGAGAGACCATTAGAATTTAGCTCTCACTCCTTTAATGATACTGAGAGCAGATATTCAGACCTAGAGAAGGGTTTACTGTCCCTGGTGCGAGCATTGCAACGAGCAGAGCAGATAAGGAGAGAACAGAGCGTGATTGTTCGGGGCCCTTTTCGTCTCCTAGATGTGGTCCGTAAAGGGACAGCACCACCAGCCGGCATTGCCCAGAAACCCACAGTTCGAAAGTGGTATGCTTATTTAGAAGGCATTAATGATATCATGCCAATCTCTGAAGGTAGTATCAAAGTATCCAAGCTCCAGAAGGATATAGATGGTGCCCTATTGTTCCAATCCCCACCAAACAGACCATCTCCAATCCAAGAAGCACCTCCTCTGAAAGAAGGCAGTGATCTTACAGGAGTGTGGTTTACTGATGCGTCATCTCACCGTGAGAACAATAAGTGGAAATACAAGGCCGTAGCACTGGAAGTAGCAACGGGGGAAAGAGCAATTGAAACAGGAGAAGGTAGCGCACAAGTAGGGGAACTCAGAGCCGTCCTACTAGCTGCACAACGTGGGGCTACTTACATTTACACTGACTCATATGCTGTTTTTAAAGGAGCCACTGAATGGATTGGACACTGGGCAGCCAATGATTGGCAGGTGAATAGAGTCCCAATCTGGGAGACAGAGAGTTGGAAGCAACTGTTGGAAATGGGAGGACAGAGAACATTGCACGTTGGTTGGGTAAAAGGCCATGATCGTTCGAACTCGATCACTGCTCAATTCAACCAACAGGTAGATAGCCTCACGCGGTTGCAGCAAATTGACATTGTAGATGATGGTCGGGAATGGGAACGCTTACTCGAATGGTTACATATTAAGCGTGGCCATACAGGCCGTGCTGATCTGTATCAGGAAGGTCTAGCCCGGGGGTGGCCTGTGTCGGTTAAGCTGTGTGAACAAGTAGTAACCGCCTGTTCACAATGTCGCCTACGACTCAATAAAGATCATCCGAGTAAGGCGCCTCCTTTACACATTCGGGACAAGAAAACATTGTGGCATTCATGGCAAATTGATTATATTGGGCCCTTGAGATCATCAGGTGAGAAAAGATACGTCCTAGTCGGAGTGGAGATTATCTCTGGCCTCGCTATGGCCACCAGCTTCAAATCAGCTACCGGGAACAACACAGTGAAAGGCCTAAAAGGGTGGTTCAGCACACTTCCCCTTCCTGAGGAAATCCAAAGTGATAACGGTTCACACTTTACCGCTACAGTGGTACAAGATTGGGCCAAAGAAGAAGGGATTCGATGGGTATTTCATACTCCCTATTATCCTCAGGCTAATGGCATTGTTGAACGCACCAATGGATTGGTTAAGCGTTTTGCAAAAACTCATGAACCTGGTTGGCATTTGCGATTGGATGATGCCATCTATCAATTAAATAACAGATGGAGTGGAGATGGCTGTCCTAAAATGAAAGCTTTCTGTGTATCTGCTGATATCATCACTCCAAAAGTTCCCAATGAACCACGAAAATACCTGGGACAATTTCACCCTGGGCAACCTGTGTTAGTGAAAATGCCTCAAATTGGCACAGTACCAATGGTGTTAGCTACTCCCAAAAACCCCCATGCACGGGAAGCCAAAGACTGTTCAGGGAAGATACACCGGATCAGCACCCGGTGGATCTCGCCCTCTTTTTAACCCCGTCGGTCAAATGAGACCGAGCAGATTTTCTTTTCCTTTGTGTCTTACAGGAACCTCGGAAGAACTGTACGTGGACAGACGCATTGGCCTACGCTAACCTCGAGTGTCTCCAGGGAATCCTGACATTGATCCTGGCAATAATATTATTTTTGTTATGTATGGCCATCTGGAGGCCTAAATTTTAGAATGACGAATTGGCAGATGGAATTGATGCTATTCAGTTTTATCTTTTTACTCCCTGTTGTTTGTAGTCAAAGAGACCCAGAATGGCCGTGGTCTCAAGCTTATGTAAAACACAATGCGATGGCAGGAACAGGAAAAGGAAAATTGAGCCTGGCCACTGTAGTCCTACATGAAAATGAGGTGTTTTCAAAACATGAGATAGATCAAAGCATAGATAAAGTCGAACCTGACTCAACTCCACAGACTAGTCTGGTTCCACTGCCACTATCTGAAACCCCCGATAATGACACCTTATTGAGCGGACTTAAGAATCTGCCCCTTGATGATGAGCTTTGGGATAATGCACTGTCACGATACACTGCAAGCACTGAGACACTAGAAAACATGAGGGATTTAAATCTCTCCACTCTGGTTATACAAGGAAGTGAAGTATATTCCAGAGATAAATGGAGTTGGAAAGACTCACTCCAAATGGCTAAGCTTGAAGCCGTCCCAGGAAAGAAAATACAAATTAGCTGCCGAGTAATCAATGGGTCTGCTCACCATAGACCAACTGTAATTGAAACCATCCATGTAGACTCTACTAAACCGGACAAATATAACACTGATTGATTGTTACAAAATTATAGAGCCAAACTCAGATTGCTGGCACAACTTCACCTTTATCAAACCTATCATAGTATATTGTATTTGGGGCTACAGGGGCACGGAATTGTTATTTGAATTTATGATTGACTCAAATACATCTGAACCTGTTGAAATGAACCCAAAACCTACACCCCCACAAACTTTCAAGGGTGTAGCTACTCAGCCCTCCATTAGTCTAACTCCTTACACCTTTAACATTGGCCCTTATGCCATTAAACACACAGGTCAACAACAAATACCGTTTAACCCAACATATTCCCTCAAACGAGTAGAATTGTCAATGCAGATTAATATCTCTGCGATCAAACCCACCTGCTCACCATTCCTGAGTACATCTTATGCAGGATGGTCAGCATGGTTAGGCCGGCGAACTGTTGACACCTCACAACGACTGAAGAGAGAGGTGACTGGTATCTTAGGAACAGGACTGGGAGTCTTAAATAGTACAGATGCTGAGATACTTGCAAACAAACTAGTCACAACTACTAGTGATCTAGACAAATTAAAACATCCTCTACAGTCCTCTCTATCAGCATTGGGAAATCACCAATGGCTTTTATCGAATATATTGCCTCAGTGGGAGGAAACAGGTGAAAAAGACCATCAGCTGATCACAAATGCACTTGGTACAACCCCAAACAATGTTTCCTTGGCCCTTAGTTGTATCCAAGCCCAACTGTGGATGCAATCTATGACAGCCGCAATTATAAGGGAAGGTGAAGAAGGCACCTTGCCCACTGAAATTCGAAAAGTAATATGGGATAATGCAATTGAGTTTGAGAGAAAATTTCAATCCTGGTGGTATCTGGTTAATTTCACCTATGATCCCACTGAGAGCAAAGCCACAGCTTTTGTCTTAACGATACGCAATGCCTCAGTATACACCATATACCCAATCATCGCACTGGGGTTGAATCACCATGGAGCTATACTCCATCCGGTAGAGCATAGAGTGTGGGCACAACAAAACGAGAATAAATGGCAAACTGTTGATGTTGAAGCATGCATTTCACGAGATCAACAAGGATTCATTTGTGAGAGTAATACTCTCAAGGCACAAGACATTTGTCTTGACACCAACCAGAATGTTTGTCATTTTGAGATACAACCTGATGAAACCCCAGAAACTGTGCTTGTATATATTGGGAAAGGGTGTGTTTGCATGAGGTCTCCCTGTACTTTTGTATTCGTAGATGACATAGCAGTAGATATAAGTAATAACTCAAATCTTTGTGTTTGTAACTTTACTAACATCATTGGATGTGACTTCAGTTATTCAGCTCCTGTTACGTCTTTTCAATTGCTACAATCTAATTACACATTGATTCGAGATTTGCTGCCTACCCCTATCGGAATGAATCTCTCACTAGTGAGGAAGTTGCTACAACACGATGAATTGAAGCGATTGTTGAAAGAGGCCCAAGAAAATGGACAAAGAACTCTGATTACTGTCCATCATGATGTTGAAGAAATACACCATGTACTGGAAAGGGTCAAGAGAGACGGTGGACATGAACGGTGGGACACCCTCTTTGGATGGTCACCGACAGCTACAGGACTTTTTAACAAGATGCTCCATCCTGTTGTTGTTCTACTAGTACTCACTGTATTGTGCTTTGCTTTGACAATTGTTTTGCATGTTAGACTTTGGATTATGATGAAACGCTTAACTCGCTTAATCACCCCGCAAGAAGTATTTGCACTTGATATCCCTCGCCATAAGAGGACGTGTGATATTCCCCATCAGTATTGATTATCGTGGAGCTTGAGTGACTGTAGTCACGGGGTGGATTATGTGGAATAATTACTAAATTGGCCAAGAATACAAAAATACAGCATTGTTCACACATTAAGGAAAGTCATAAAATCAAGAGGCTTCTGAGGTAGAATACAGCCACAGCTAGCACACGAAGAATGCAACATCTGTGATTCCCTGCGCGAGGTTGTTTGCGAAACTACACGAGGGATGGAACGGAACACGCTTGTTCCGTGGCCTTCCCTTGTGACGAATAGCAGATATGGGGACGAGATGGTACTACGGAACTGATAAGCGGCCTACACGCTACCCGAGCCAACCTTTCGTCAAATGTTGATGAAATGCTGTCCTTTTGTGCGAACTTTGCTCACCACAATGTACCAAAACACACCTCCATCCCGGAGGCTATCCGCCCCCGAGGTGTGAACACTCCCTCCTTGAATACATTAATCATAATAAAAGTATGTATGACTAAAGTCACTCAAACTCCACTTTGAAGATAAAAAAATAATATAAAAATAGCCCAAGAGAGAGGGGATGTCAGGGAA